>NC_141607.1:5256508-5419008 GCF_047967505.1 Dipteris shenzhenensis | reverse complement strand
AGTGGACAGATTACATGTCATGGGACATATTAGAGCTTGATGATTATTGGTTATTTTATTGCATTTGTATAAATATTTAAGCTCCTTTATTGTCATAAAAACCCTTGTAAAGCCTTCTATGCTATTTTTTACATTTATTGTCATATGAAGTGCCTTGTAATAAACCCGACAATCGCGACCATTCACTATTTAACGAGTATCAGTGGGATGCATAAGTGGATATCATGTGGGCTGCATAAGTGGATATCAATGGAACAGTTTTTAGTGGGTAGATTGCATCAGTTGGGTATAAGTGCACAGATATCAATGGATGGACAAATTACATGTCATCACAAAGATTGAAGCTTTATGACTAGAGGGCAAATCAATGGATGGACAGATTACATGTCTTCACGAAGATTGAAGCTTTATCACTAGACGACATTTTATATTACTTGTAAAGTGGGCACCTAACTGTGCCTCTAGCACTCACACATAGAAACCAAGGTGTGCCTGAGGCATACACCTTGAGATATCCCAACAAACCCCCCCTCAAGGGAATGCCTCAGGCACAATCCATCTTCTCTGCATTGTCATCCACATACGACATTGCCAAAGGGTCAAAGTGTTGCCAATTGATGTCGGCCAAGTGCTTCCCAAGCTTGGGCTTCGCACACCCCTGTCCTCTTCCTACATCCGTGGCCTGTGTGGTACATTTATCCTAGCTATACTCAAACACAAAGAAGGGTGTGCAGCCAGCGGCTTGGCGGCATTCTCCCTTTAGCAAGCCTTACAATCTATGCAGATTGTCTTGTTGTACTACCGAGCTCCAAATAGCCACATCAAACTACCTCCCCACCTCATGTAGGAACTCGGCCACACCAGGTCTTCACAAGATCCAATGGCTTTGCAGCTCTTACGCCTTGGCTGGCAAGGCACCCTGAGTCTTTAGCCTCCTATATAACAACACCGCGTTCACATAAAAATCACCAGCCTCCTTGAAGCTGGGGGCAATTGTTCATAGCCACAAGCTTGATGAGATTACAAAAGTGAAATATTGGATAAAGGAAACACCAAATTGTACGTAGTTGAATTTCAACAAACATTCATGCAGATGTCAAACTTGAATGCATACTCTACCTCTTAGAAATCGCTTCCCTTCCCTCTATGGTGAGGCACAAGACTCTCCACCCCTGTTGCACTGCGGGTTCTGCCAAATCTCTGCACCCTCCATTGCAATCGAGGAGCGTGTCTCCATGTTTTGAGAAGGCTTGCAACAACCTCATCCAAAACAATCATCCACATTTCATGCCACCTACCATAATGTCAATGCAAGCCCAGCTTGTGTTTTAAACTTTACCAAAGCTATTACACAATTGCTAAGTAGTACCTTGCACGGGGACATCATTCGCATCGCGCACCCATTCCATGGTGCTGATATCATCCTCCACAAAGTCATCCAACGGGGGTGGCCCTATGCTCCTTACCTTGGCGCACATACACCATTACATGCATCATGTGGACCTACATATAAACATACATGAATAAATCAAAATATGTGTAACATATGCATCATGTGATCATGTCTTGAAAAACCCTTTCATGATTACAGCACGTACCTCTCTGTTTCCCTGCACATATTGTGGTTTCTGAGTGCACCACCTATGAGCAAAAAAAATCCACTTTTGGCGTCCTGTTTCTTCATGCCGATGCCTATCCTCCTCGATCTTTGCGAGAAGGACCTTCAATCCTTTCATTGTCCCTATGAATATAAGGACACCATTGCCTGCAAGCACTCAATCTGCAAGATCAAATGCATTGCAAGCATTCTGTCCAAAACCATTCCACCACTAAACGACATCCCCTAGTCCAAATATTGGCGATGCATTAGGGAGGCAAACCACCATGATTTTGCATGAGCTATCTATGCTCTGACCATGGTTTTGCATGAGCTATCTATGCTCTGACCATCTAGCTCTAAACACTTCCCGTGGTTCAGCTCCTCCAGAGACTCCAATAACCAGTTGAAGTTCTCATAATTCAGCTAGCGAACTTCCTACCTAGAATGGATTGCATATAATAATCCGCCATTTTGGTGGAATGTGCTCGATGAATGTCTCCATGCGCGTAGACATCTCACATGCAACATCAAGATGCCTATGCTTTGAAAGCATAGATATTGTATTACAATTTAATTCTCTTTGTTTACAGTCAAAGCACACAAGTGAACAAAGGAACATAAAATATCCATAACCCCATAGAGTAATAACACAAGTACCATTCTCCAAATGATGACATGGAGAATGCCTATAACCTTATTGGGAGAATGAAACTAGTTCCATTCCCAAGGCTCCAATAGATTTGTAGAAAGCACTCAAATCCAAACTTTGACCAAATAGTTAATACAATATAATGCTTAATTTCTGTAATGCTTTCAAATAACATAGATTCAAGAAAGGAGCATAACAGTATTACCATTTCTACATAACCTCAAAGAGAGAATGGCACTAGTTCCATTCTCCATAGTGTCTCCATATGAGGCCACATAGAATGCCAATAGTACCTCTTATTTATAACCCCACATTGGGAGAATGACACTACTTCCATTACCCATGTCATTATATCACACAATTCTGTCATATCACATGTTAAATTCCTTTAATAAAATATGAGTGTGTGAAGTTGAGAAAATCCATAAAAGTACTATTATTATATTGCTAAAATTTCTTTTGAAACTATATATACAAGGAATAAATGAGTAGATAAAGACCTTCTTAATCCAAATCTTCCAATGTGATCTTTGGGATACCTTCAAGTTCTACTTTAGTTAAAGCTCACAAGGGTTAATGCAGTTTTGACCCTCTCCAATTCCTTCATCTATAGGTGAATCAACACTATGTGTCTTGAGAGGCCTCTCAATGCTAGACCAAATCTTAAATGGGGATTGTTTGATGCATGTGCTACACACATAGCCTCGACCTCTGTTGCCTATTGAGATGCCTTCACCAGTGGGATCAATTTTCTTTTGCATGATAATGCCTATAATGCCACATCTCCATTAGTAAGGAGGTCAATAAAAACTTCATGTGCCAAGCTGATTGGAAGCCGTCCCTTGGAGTGACATGTTAGAAAGTGCTCCCCCTCCATGTCCATGTTCACCTAAATAACTATCCAAGGAAAACAAAGACTGCAATGTAGAGTTGTTGCCCTCTCTTGAACTAATCACCGAATCAATATATAATGATGCGGCTTCTAGGAAATCAGGTGTGGCCTTGCCAACTTGTAGCTTCTCTCTAACCCACGACTCACATGAACCCTTGAAGCTCTGATAAACATTTGAATCAATTTTGAAGTAACTTGCAAGGGCGTCCCATGTTTCATGCCGGGGTGAAGGGTGGCATAAGTTGAACTCCTTGATGAGGGCTTCTTTCAGTGTCTTTTCATGATTAATCTTTGTCTTCCATTGAGACATTTCAATGGAGTCCTTTTCTTTTCTTGACTTTTGACCAAGACAATATCTCCCGGTGCTTGAAGTGCATGTACATGGTCATCTTCTAATCCCAACAAACACCTCATGTATGTTATTGTAGGATTTTGACCCTCAAGATCACCCTATTTCAGCAAGGTCAAAATCCTAATCTAGTATTCATAGATGTCATCATCATACGTGACCATGTGAGTGTCCTTGGTGGAAAAGTTTGAGCCCATCGACATGCTTACAACCCCTATAAATTTCTTTAAAAAGCCAAAAGCATCTTAGACATTATTATAGTTTGAATCATGTAATAGAGAGAAGAATGGCACTAGTGCCATTCTCACTTGAGGGAATTGATACTACTACCACTTTTTTTACAAAGTCATAAAACATACTTGAAATAAACAATGTAAAAAAACAAAGTTTACTACTCACATCCCAACTTTGCCGATCTTTATGCCCTTTTACAAGGCCTTGGGTTGGTTTCTTTGGTCGTCCAAATGCAACCCATTGTGTCCTTAAGTGTTGCAAGATGTCGATGTATGGCTACCTTTTTTATATGGTCTATGCCTCCATGTTGGTCATTGGTGATATCTTGCAACTTGAATCAATTGACACATTGACCACAATTCTTGCCATCCTCTGTGTGTAGGCCTCCGTGTGTAGAAACCCTTTTGTTGATTGAAGGCTTCTCCCTGTGCTTTAGTTATAAGCATCTTTGTAGCATATATTGAATGTTGCCCTGCAAGAATCCAATACTTATACTCCTTTACTTTTCCACCTTTATCTCTTCCTTACACGTAGGAGGATCTGTGCCTATGTGGTATGGCATTAGATAGGCACATGTTGCACATTCATTGCAAAACTCTTGACCAAGTCACTAACATAGTAGCTGTGGATTAGTGTCCTGTACACATATTGGCTTGGTGTGACAAAATATGAAGAGGGGAGAGGAGAAGAGTGGAGATGAGGAGAGAGGGCACAGCTAGAGAGCACACCACAAATGACTAACTGTACACTAGAATTAGTTGAAAAAATAGAATATATACAAACCCTTTTAGGGTTAGGGTTAGGGGATCTAACCCTTTCCTTTATAGCACTCTATAAGGTTAGTGCTATGCACATATGATCACGTGATGGTGCTATGCACACATGATCACATGATGTTGGGCGTGAACTCTCAACACCTTCCCTCAAGATCAACATCATGAAGTAGGCCTTCCCTCAAGATGATGATTCTGGGGAATCGAAGAAGGACTGAGCATTACATTCCATCACACCCCTTTAATGGGAATGTCCTTCCTCTACATCAAACCAAGAGCTAGTCGGTGTTTCTCGAATAGCTCTTTACCGAGTGGTTTGGTAAAGATGTCTGCAACATTTTGTTTGCTATCACAATGTTGCAGTGTGATGTCACCAAGTAACACTCTTTCTCTGATGAAGTGCTCTTCTGACATCAATGTGCTTTGTCCTGGAGTGATATACTGGATTTTTGGCCAATGCTTGAGCCGATTGATTATCACAGTATATTGTTGTTGGCTTTGACTCATCAAAGTAATCTGTTTCTGACAATAGTCTTCTGAGCCATATAGCCTCACATGCACCTGTAGTGAGTGCTCTATATTTTGCTTCAGTCGAGGACAAAGAAACAGTTGGTTGTTTGTTTGACAACCATGATATAGCACCTTGACCAAGGAAAAATGCATATCCCTGTGTCGATCTCCTGGTCTCATGATCTCCAGCATAGTCACTGTCACAGTATCCATGCAACCGTGGATGACTTCCTCTATATTCTATCCCAAACTATCTTGTACCTCTGATGTATCTCAAGACTCTTTTGGCTGCATTCCAGTGAGACTGTTTTGGATTTGCCATAAACTGTGCTAGTGAGCTTACTGCATAACAAATATCTAGCCGTGTGATTGTCAGATATATAAGAGATCCAATGAGTTGCCTGTAGTATCTGTCATTGACTGTAGGCTTTTCTGAATCTTTAGTAAGTTTCAAACTCTGTTCCATGGGAGTGGCTGCAATCTTGCAATCTGCCATATGAAACTTCTTCAACATACTTGAGCTGACTCATGAATGTGCTATCTGAATCTCTCCAGAACTCAATTCCAAGACAATAGTGCATAAGTCCAAGATCTTTCATGTCGAACTCTGCAGATAAGTCTTGTTTTAGTTTTCTGATGAAGCTATCCTTGCTTCCTGTCACAATCAGATCATCTACGTACAAAAGTGCAATAGTAATGTTGTCCCCTTGAACTTTGTAGTAGAGAGTATGATCTGCATTGGACTTCATGTATCCCAGATCAGCAAAATACTTATCAATTCTGCTGTACCAACTTCTGGGTGCTTGCTTTAAGCCATAGAGACTTTTCTTGAGATGCCAAACCTTGTTCTCCTTTCCTGGTTCAACATAACCGGCTGGTTGTTGCATATAGATTTCCTCGTCTAGATAACCATTGAGAAATGCATTCTTGACATCGAGCTGATACACATTCCATTTACTGAGTGTCGCTAGTGATATCAAGAACCGTATGGAATCCATCTTTGCTACTGGAGCATAAGTCTCATCATAATCTTGGCCATATTGTTGTGCAAATCCTTTTGCAACTAATCTGGCTTTGTATCTCTGAATACTGCCATCTGGATTGTACTTCACTTTGTATACCCATTTGTTGGCTATGGCCTTCTTTCTTGGTGGAAGGTCGCATAATTCCCAAGTGTTATTTTTATACAAAGCATCCATTTCTTCATTCATAGCAGTTTGCCATTCTGGCTTGTCTACTGCGTCTTCGAAGTACACTGGTTCTTCTATAGCCATGATGGTAGTCATAAGAGCATAGTTGGTGGTTTCCACCTGAATTGCTTTGCCTTTCTGAGCATATGTCAATCTGGCTAGTGGTCTGCTTTCCCTAGTAGACCGTCTGAGCTGCTGTGGCGCTGCTTGGGGTGTTGCTGGCAATTCTTGCTCTTCTTCATCAACCTGTTCTGTAGATGACTGTGAAGTTGATGCTTCTATCTCCTGTGTAGGTGAGGTTTTCCATTCTGATTCCTCATCAAAGATTACATCTCTGGAGATAATGACTTTGCGGTTGATGGGATCATACAATTTGTATGCTTTGCTTTCTTCACTGTAGCCAACCATGATGCATTTGCGTGACTTCGCATCCAATTTCCTGCGATGATCATCATGTATGTGGGCATATGCTATGCAACCAAATATGCGGAGATGCCCAATGCGTGGCTTGTGTCCAGTGAATGCTTCATAAGGAGTCATACCTTGTATCGGTTCGGTAGGAAGCCGATTAAGCAAGTAGTTAGCTGTAGCTATTGCTTCTGCCCAATACTGATTCGGAAGATGCTTTTCACTAAGCATTGCTCTAGCACTGTCTGCTAAAGTCCCATTCTTCCTTTCAGCTCTTGCATTTTGCTGAGGAGTATCTGCACATGTGAATTGTCTTCGAATGCCGTGATTTTTGCAAAAGTTCATGAATGCTGAAGACATGTATTCACCTCCTCTGTCTTATCTCATGACCTTGATCTTTCTGCCTGTTTGGTTTTCTACCATGGCTTTGAATTCTTGAAATCTGGCAAACACTTCAGATTTCTCTTTCAGAAAGTAGACCCAACAATATCTGTTGTAGTCATCGATGAAGGTCAAGTAATAAAGTGAACCATTGATGCTGCGGGTCTGGGCATAACCCCATACATCTGTATGAATCAAATCAAGAATACCTCATGCACAAGAGGTACTTCTGACAAAGTTGGTTCGCTTTTGTTTGCCGAAGCAGCATGCTTCACAAATCTTTCCAAGAAACTGTAGCTTCGGAATCCCAATTGCCATATTTTGATTCCTGAGATCTAACAAGTACTTGAAGTTGACATGACCATATCTCTTGTGCCATTTTGCAGATAGTGGCATTTGTTGCATTTGAGCTGACATGGCATGCTTATCTGGTACTGTAGCTAGCATCCTGTATAAGCATCCTTCCTTGACACCTTTTGCTACTAGCTGACCTCTTTTGGATTTGTCTCTGATAGTGCATTCATCACCGTCAAAGATGACTTTGTAGTTGTGTTCCGTCATTTGACCTACTGACAAAAGGTTCTTGCTGAGCTTCGGAACATAGAGCACATCTTTGACTAATCCTTTTGTACCAGTGAAATTGTTCATAGGGATAACACCTGTCCCTTGAACCGGATTCGGTGTATTGTCTGCTGTGTAGATGACATTCTTTTGTCCTTCTAATGGCTTCATTTCTGTGAACCATTCCTGGTGATTTGTCATATGAGATGATGCACCGCTGTCGATGTACCAAGGATCCTGTTCCACTTGGTTGACTTGATAGCTGAAATCCTCTTTGGGATTGAAATCAGTGTCTAGGTGCATGTCTAGGTGCATTGTATCAGTCTGATGCAATTGCTCACTTGCAAGAAACATATTTCCATGTTCATTTGCAAAATGACTGTGACTAGAATGTCCACCACGATGATTTCCTCTTCCTCGGGAATTCCCTCGATTACTGCTGGATTGACCGCCTTGGTCATACTGCTTCTTGCGGCAATCTCTTTCATAGTGTCCAAACTTGTGACAGTAGTTGAACTGGATGTTTGACACATTGGTGGATGCATTCCCTCGTCCTTGGAATCTTCCTCGGTTGGAATGATTTCCTCTTTGCTGATTTTGATGTTGCTGAGGATGATGCTGGTGCTGATGCTGATTCTGACTTTGATTTTGTTGATGATGACCACTTTTCTGGTATGATCTACCTCTATTTCTGCCTTTGCCTCTGCTTCTGTCTGAAGCTGTGAATGCCTGATCATTAGAATGACCTTTACGTGCTTGAATGGCCTGAGTCCAGAGTTCTTCACCAAGTAGAACTGACTGAAGTTCTTCCAGTGTTGGAATTTGCCGTTGGATGGCAATACTCTGGACTAGATTTTCATATCCTTCTCCTAGTCCATTTAGGATTACTTGAACCATTTCTGCAGGATTCATAGTCTCTCCTACTGCTGCAAGTTGATTGTTGTAGTCTTTGATGCGGAGTACATAAGTATGACCGGTTTCACTGCTGTTGCAGAAACTCTGGTTGATCTGGTTTCTTAGGGTGAGAATCCTGGATGTGTTCTTGCACTCGTAGAGAGCTGCGAACATATCCCATGCTTCTTTTGATGTCTTGACTGTGTTGAGCTGTCCTAGCATGACATCTTGCACATTCTGCTTGATCAGGTGATAGGCATACTTGTCTTTCTTATCCCATTCTGCTTGAGCTCGGGCAATGGCAGGATCTGCTACTGGTGCAGAAACTGTTTGTGTAGATGTAGATCCCGATGTAGATCCCGTTGCTGGTGCTGTGACAACAGATGGAGTAGAGCTACTGGTGGCTAGATCAGCCAATGGTCTAGGTATAGATCCATTGACATACTCCCATTTGTCCTGAAGCACAAGAATGGTCTCCATTCGATATTTCCATGTACCGTAATTGGAGTTGTCTAACTTAGCAGATGCCTCTAGATTGAGGTTGCTAGTTGACATGTTGCAAACAATGTACTCAAAAGTGTCCTGAAAAACTCTGTATGAATCAACTGCAAATACACTGAAGATGCCAAGTGAAATCTTTGTACCATCAGTGAAGATAGAACTGCAGTATATAAGATCTGATCTGTGTTACAAGGCTTGTGGCAATGATGCTGGGAATAGCCAAGAGGCTTTACAAGGCTAAAAAATGATGTGCACGATGCCGTGAGATAGCCAAATAGGCTTTACAATGGTGGCATGTGTATGTGAAATCAAGTGCTATCTGCCCACTGAACCAATCTGCAATGCCTCTGAACTCTGAAGTCTGCTCACTGAACTGATGAACATAAGGTTTCAGGTAATGTAATGATGTGAAATCGGATGTGAGCGTATGGACTGACTCCGAGTAGGTACTAGTCGAGAATTTCAGGCATGGCTTAGCTTGGCAACTTGGGGAATTCAAAGCATCCCCTCTATGGCAATCTAGTCTACTCTGATCTAGATCTAAACCAACCGTCGATCGATGAAAGAGCAGCAAATAATTCCTTTTCTTTTGTTCTTTTTAAGTGCTGGATCAGATGCATCGATGTAGAGGCAAATGTGCATGAAGGAAGTGGTTTTGTCGGTGAGGCTCAAATATGAGTGTAACTTTTGCCGAAATGTGCACATGATGTAAGAGCGCATAGAGCACGAAAAAACGAGCGACTTTACTTTTTGGAGCACCCTCAAATTCTTCCTGGATCAAGAGATACGACTTGATCTAGGTGGAGGGGCAAAAGGAGTGCAAATGGTGCTCAATGATGATGTGTCACTGTGAGTCACATGCAGTGATGATGTGGCACTGTGCTTAGAAAGAGGTGTGCCAGTGAAGCTCTGTGTTGAGGTGGCAGGAGTGTGCACATGCAGTGTGTGCACAGTGTGCCTGGCAAGGGATTGTGCCTGCAGGGGTCAGTGCTGATTGGACTGCTGAGGTGGCAGTGCTGATGTGGCACAGATGATGTCAGCAAGGTGATGTGGCAATGCTGACATGGCCTGATGATGTGGCCTGATGATGTGGGCAAGCTGATGTGGCAACTGTGATGTGGCTGATGATGTGGTAGTAGGTGATGTGTCAGTGTCGGTGATGATGTGTCCTGCTGAGCTGGGCTGCTGACGTGGCAGGTGGATAAGTTGATGACGTGGCTCTGATGGTGATGTGGCAGATAAGGGTGATGTGTCACTTGATCAACTGGATGATGTGGCAAGCGAGGCTGACATGGCAGATAGGGTCTGCCACATGGAGGATAAGAGCTGAGAAGATGCCATGTGTCGAGTGGAAGGCCTACCGAAATCTTGTCAAGATCTCGAGGGAATCTGATGATTCCGTCGACCAGCTACATCAATAATGTGGAGGTTGGAGGCAGCTTTGTTGTTCGGGAGCCCGTCTGATTGTTGGAGCTTTGCACAACGCTGGCTATGAAGGCTGAGTCGATGGGAAGCCGCGGTGCCTTGCTGAAGGCTTTCATTGGAGGTCGGCCGTTGATCGCCTTTGTTGTAGGAGTCGTCGATTGCGGGAGGAGCACTGTGGGCTCTTGCGCAGCTACTGTAGGGAGGCGATGGTGTTAAGTGGTCGCTTGGAGCTGCCTTAGGAAGGCTCGTCGATGGAGCGGGTTGAAGGAGTCGTCTAGTCAGCGCTGGTGGAAGCCGTTTGAAGGGTGCAGCTGCTGACTTTGGAGCATCGCAAAGGGCCGACAAGTTCGACTGTAGTAGGGAGCCGCTCAAAGTTTGTTGTTGAAGTCGGCAAGCTATGGAGCTTGGCTGCTGGCTTTTGCTATGAGAGCCTTTGTAGGCTGTGTGTCGAGGTTAGCTGCCCATGTGCAGATATATGGCGATGAGGCACTGTTGAAGGCGGAAGCCTCAGTACGTCATGTTGTAGATTCGGTTGCTCATTGAGGGCAGCTTGTAGGAGTTTGTGTAGGGCCCGTGAGCCCGCGATACAGGAGGCTGGGAGCTGCTCGTCACTAAGAGAGCTGCCTACTGGAGGCATTGGAGCCTACTGGAGGCATCGTTGGTGGCGACTAGGAGTTGCAAGAGCTTACATGCACTGGAGGCGCTGTGGACTTGAGAGGCATGGAGCAGCCCGCCGTTGGAGAGGAAGCCAAAGCAATGGCTGTCACAGCAACTACCGAGGGATAGGCACCTTGGATACAGCGAGGGCGTAGAAGTTGTAAGTGCAGCTAGATAGAGTATCCAGAGTCATAGGTGCTGAAGTAGTATGTGCAGGAGGTTCAAGGCTTTGTTGTAGAAGCTATCCTTGCTTTTTGGTGCTACTGTTGCAGACGAGCTCATTTGGCTAGGCGTTGCTGCAATCTTGGAAGAGTTGGCTCATTTAGGTGCTGAGGAGTTGATGGCGATCAGGGCCGTTGCTGAGGAGCGTGAGCAGAAGCTTCACTACTTCGAAATCAACCTTTCTTTTTCTTTGTCACAGATCTGTCAAATAAGATTCTTTCAAAGCTAATGAAAAATGATCTTTCTCTCACAAAACAAGCTCTGTCTCTCTCAAAGAAGTCTAGGCTCTCAATGAACGGAAGTCTCTCTCTCTCTCAACTCAAGAAACACCAAATAAACTCTCTCAAATGATGGAAATCTCTCAAGAACAAATGACAGAAATCTCCTTCCGATGGACAGAATTTTCTCTCAACGGAAGAGAATGGAACACTCAATCTCTCTCGATCTCTCAATCTCTCAATCACTCTCACAAGAAGGATGGCGCCTCAATGGAAGGCAGAACCATGCTCTGATACCATGACAAAATATGAAGAGGGGAGAGGAGAAGAGTGGAGATGAGGAGAGAGGGCACAGCTAGAGAGCACACCACAAATGACTAACTGTACACTAGAATTAGTTGAAAAAATAGAATATATACAAACCCTTTTAGGGTTAGGGTTAGGGGATCTAACCCTTTCCTTTATAGCACTCTATAAGGTTAGTGCTATGCACATATGATCACGTGATGGTGCTATGCACACATGATCACATGATGTTGAGCGTGAACTCTCAACATGGTGCTCTAAAACAATTCATTACTGGGATCAAAACCTCAACTCTGGACCAAATGGGAAGTACTCTGCTGCGTACTCCATCAAGCCTATCATACTTGTGTCCTTCCTTTCCAATTTCTTTTGTAGTGCCTTAAAGTCAACATCCGGCTAGATTTTCTTATATGATATGATTGTTTCTTTAGATGACTCTTAACCATGTCGTCTTATGTGTGTCTCACTCCCCATTTCATCACCTCCACTATCTATTCCATTAGTGCCTATTTTGGCACCTTCCTCTTTTCCTCCTACACTTGTCTCTTTATCTTTAACTTCTACATCCTATTTATCCCCAATGTTTGTTGTTCCATTTGACCTTTTGTCCTTCTCACCTATTGTTTCCTCCTCACTGGTCCCTGCAACCTTCTCTTTCACTGTGTCATGGGACACTAGAGAGCTTGATTCCTCAACATCATTTTTCCTAGTTCTATTAGAAACTTTTCTATTCTTTTTATTGTCTTGCTTTATCCCTTTTGATACCTGATAAAAGCCTTCTAGTATTTGTTGGTTGGTATACTTTTTTGGCTCAAAATTCCAACCCCTAGTTATCATCATTCCCTCTCCAGTAGCATTCATCCTTGCATGATCAAAACAAGCAAGATCCACCATCCTCGATCCATCTGAATGTAGTTCTTATCGGTGAGGCTCTCTGGAGCATTGTCAAGTGGCCTACCTCTCTAAAACATGTTGGTGATTTTTCAGATGAGTCAGTAAATCAAGAGGCTATACCAATACTTAAGCCTAAGCAACCTTACATTGAGGCAATTCCAATTTCTTCATTGGAAATAGATAATCGCATTCATGAATCTTGGAAAGAGAAAAAGGTTGTCTTGTGGGATGAGAGAAAAACAAAGACCATGTGGGAAGGTGTGATCTTGTATGTTTCCCCCCGTTTTCCCAGATGACTCTATAAACTTTGATTTGTTGGGTAACGATTGCATTGGTGTGGGTATTGAGAAGAAAGAACAAATTACAGGAAATGACTTAGGATATTCTGTGCAAGACATCAGCTCTCTCAACCTAGTTAAGTGGCCCATCAAGCAGATAACCTTACTTAATGGAAGCCCATTTCAACAATATATGCCCATGGACCAGGTTACTAGCACAAATGAGGTGGCCAACAATTCAATGTTTAAAAATGATGCTCCAACTTCAAAGAAAAGAAGATACATTTTCATTAACAGGGTGCCTAAACAAAGAGAGCCTCCCACGTCAATGTACAAAATGTCACTAGATTCGGTGCAGAACGTTTCTTCCATTCATTGTTGTAGGAGTAGGTGCTGCAAACATGTTGAGTGAGACTTCTTAATGACTGTAAGGAAGAACTTTTGGGGCACCTCCTTGGAGTCTCGAACAAACTTTATATACAATGTGTTGTAAATGGCTTGGCATTGTGACTACGCTAGCAAGATATGCTACAACTTTAGGGTAAATGGTCAGGATGTGTGTTGAAGAGCATGGTATGAGATACATGGAATCCCAAGGACATCATTTTATCGATATAGGGAGCAATTTGAGAGTGGTGTGCAACGATATGTGCATGGGAATACATGGATTGTGAGGAGGAGTAGGGAGCACACAGATATGGGTAGGGCTCTCATTCAACACTTTGTGGATAATATCATGGAGCATATGCCTCACAAGAGTAGAACCATGTAGGATGGTTCTAGAGAGACACAGCAGTGTGTATCCACCAAGGATAAATATCCTACATGATTTATCTTTTTCTCATAAAATCATCTTGCATATAACTATTGTCAATGGTCATCACTAATGAGAAGGTTAAAGAGCCATGCATGTCTTGCTCTTTCTATGATGGATTATTGTCCATATTTACTACATGTTCATACTATGTTTTCCTTTTATTTTTTATTTCTAACCTCTGGCTATATGACCTAACTTCTTATAATTATGACATACCATTTTTGGCTTATGCTAATGACTACAATTGTTAGTATTCTCCTAGTACTATTGATTGGCTGTGCCTTCGTAACTTTCATGATGATGTCCATCAAATTATGTATTGGAACCATGCTTATGTGAATTGTAAAAATGTTCACCATAAACTTTTAACATTTGCTTAAACATTAAGACTGTGAGCACATTGCTTTTGTTAGGCCTATTTCTTCTTGCTTCTTCTTTTGCTTCTTCTTCAATGATAAGTGTAGTAGGTGAATCTTATGCAATTTCTTTTATAACCTCAATGATTTCTTATAGTTGGGGTAGCCTTCTAGGAAGTTTCTCTTAACATTTTGCTAAGCCAATCTCTATTATTTTGTCTCTTAGAATACAGATTTTTGAAAAATACTCCATGATAGGTTCATCATATTCCATTCATGTTTTCTAATAATTATGAGTTCAAGTTCAACATATTCACTAGTGACCCCACTTGGATATTACTATTAATTTTACCCAAATGTCTTTTGCATTAATTAGGTTCATTATGTATGTAAAGATGAGACTCCAACAATTCTAGTTCACTAGGAATTTCTTGACTTTGCATTCCAATATATGGTGATTATTCTCATCATAGGTCATGGTCTCTGAGCTTGGATGTTAATTATCAATGCTTGATCTTAGTGCTCAACACTCTATAACATATTTTCTCACAATGTCCCTTGATGGTTACTCTGTCTTTCTTGAGTTCGATTTATCCTAAAATGCCCTTGAGGATTTCACTTTGAATGAAAAATTATCTTTGATATCCACCAACATCCTCATTGTACTAAGTACTATAAGGATTTCTTGAGAATTAACCTTGAAATACCTTTTAAGTTTTTGTCCTTGCAACTATCCAAGAATGGTTTCAATAATGGATCTATTTGGCTTAATATACATATTTGTCTTTTAGGAAAAGAGGCTTTGGATGCGCCTTGTGTCTCATTGCTTATGCCTTGAATCTTATGAGGTATATGGACTTTTTCCCCACTTATGGCAGGATCCCATTCTTGACATTATTAATTACACCATAATGAGAATAAACATCACAATCTTGAACTGCAAATATGCCTATCCATAGAGAGTAGATAGTAACAACAAACCAGTACCATAACTTTAGAAATACTTGATAGTGGTAACAATGTTAACTAGCATAAAGTAGTAGTTGCAATACAAGGAAAACCTACAACCACTACTAAGAGCTAAAGTTATTGCAATCCGAATACCAATATAACCACTTTAAAGTGTAAGAAAGTGTTAGATAGTCTAAATCCATTGCATTGCTAAGAGCAACATGATGGTGGAGCAATAATGCAAGAAGTAGAATGTGTTAAATACACAATACCAAAAGCACACACAATGGAAGAGAAAGAGAGACAATCATATACATGGTTCACCTAGTGTGGGTTACGTTCATGGAGAAATGGCCAATCCTGCATTTTTCATATTCGACCAGTGAGAAGCTACAAGATACAAGTAGTATATCCATTTCTCTCATGCTATGTGAGCCACATGCCTTATAACAAAAGAATTTAACAACACAATTCTTGTCTTTTTGGCTTCGGGGGCACTCCGCCCAAACCCTTGCCAAGGGGGCCCTAAATAGCTATCGTTGGCCCCCCTTGGAACCCCTGACAATAGTAGTAGGGGGGCATTACCCCCCCTACACCTCCCCTTCATGGAGTGGGTATAAACATGCATGGGTCCAAAACATGGCTAAAAATAACCTCTAGAAAAGGGATCAAGCTCCACATACAACAATCTCCCACTTAGTACCGTTACTAGACTCACTAAAGTTCTTTGGATCTGGTTGTCTCTCATATTGCCCTCATCATTCAATACCAATTGAATTTGAGAAAGAGCTCAACTTCTCTCTGGCCTTTTAACGAGATGTGGCTCGCATGCCCAAGGGATCTTTGAATGAGTGATGATACCATCTCGTAGCATTTCTATAACATGCTATCGTAGAATTTGCACCTCCTTGTTGGATCATCGCGACATTGTGTTGTAGACACCGGTTGTAGACACCGGTCGTGCATTTGCTGTGTGGATCTTGTGGAACACATTGGATGTGGTCGTGATAGGCTTTGGTCCTACAAAGGCCTGAGGGAACTAAAATATTAGGTGTTGCACATGAGCTTGATGAAGCATATCTTGACAATTAGTAGTAGGAATAGTATTAGATGATTGTGTTGAGTACAGCCATGGAACAAGGGGAGTGTTGGGCAAATGAAGACACCTATCTTTGAAATCAATCATTGCTTTATGTTTGATGAGCCAATCGTAACCTAAAGTGATGGCAAATTTTTGATTTGGAAGGACTATAGTGGGGACAAAAAATGTGGAACCGACTAATTCTATTTCAAGAGTTGCTCTAGAGGTGGATACTGCTGCAGCAATGTTATCGCCAAAAGTATTACGATCGGGCGGTAGGGAATAAAGAGGTATTTGTTTTTCTTGAACAAAAAAAGGACGAGGTAATCAAGCTTTGAAAATCGACAAGCAATAGAATAGGACTTTGTTGACACAAGGCTTCTACTACAAAAGCAATTGGTTTGGGAGAGTCTGCAAACCTGGAGGCCGCATCTCCCTTACTGCTCCAGGTGATCTTTTCCCAAAATCAAGAAGTCAGAGGAGCTTTGGGTCTGTGCATTCTGAATTAGCTATAGCATATGGCAATACTTACAAACATGCCCATACTTATTGCAAGAAAAACATCGTGGGCAACCCTATGGATCTTGGTCGGTGGGAAGCTTGCTTTTCTCATCAGTAGGACGTTGATACCAAAAATTCACCCTGTTGGTGTTTTGAGCATTTTCGACATCAATGTCCATCGGAGTCAGCATAGAAGGAGACGGTGGAATTGGAAGAATTGGTGGTAAAATAGGTATTCGAGTACTTATTTTAGGTGAGTTAAACTCAATACATTGAGCGACTAATAGAGCTTCACTCAAAGATTTTGGACCTTGATCCTGCGTTTCTATGAAACCAAAAGGTAATTCTTTTCACACAAATTCACCACTTAATCAATTGGAGAAGAAGAGCACAATCACACCACAAAAGCCACAGCAGACTGGGTACAATCTCCCCCCCAGATAAGTGGCTCACGCTTCCTCATCTAGAGTATTTATGATATTCCATAAAAGCACCAAGGAGCCAAAATTATCCCTCTCATCCAAAAATGAGGGATTTGCTTTACATAGCCATCTTAGGGCCCAAAAATGAATTATGTCCTCCACAAAATATACTGCTCAATCTTGCAATAATAAAACAAATACAAAATTGGCCCATGGCCATTTATAATGCGTTGTGCGACACCTCGATTAGTACCCTCGCACTAACTCCAATCCTCGCTATGAGTTCCATCACCTGTACTCAAGCCACCAATCACATTAGTTATTAACAATCCATTGAACGAATCACTGAATCAACCGATCCCAACATAACCATGCTCAAAGCACAATAATCAAGCACAACACTAATAACACTAGCGACATCAGTATTAACATGGAATCACCCACAATACCGACCATCTAGCATGGCAAAACACAAGCTAGTCAGGCGTCCCCAACTAACCACACAAAGTATCCACTAGGACCCCCATCGCGTCCGATGCGCTCCTATGGAGTACTTTGCCATAGTCACACGACTAAAAATAATAATGTCCAAAGCAAGATATATCAGAAATATAATTTCTGTAACATCCCTCTTGCTTGGATTGCAACTGACCTCAGTTGCATGTTTGATTATAGGAACTAAGGAGGTTTGGAAAAGTTTGAAAGAACCCACTGAGCATCGTCTCTTGGATGGTTTTTAAATTTGAGCAAGTATTTAGTATACAATTCCTTTTCGGGTCGAGGTTTGTTGATGATCAATAATGCATTCAGGTTCTAAAATTCCTTCTTCATCAACAATCAATGGAGCCTCTTCATAGATAGAATGAATAGGTAAAGGTCCTTTGAAGGGCTTTAAGAGGCTAATATGGAAAGCATTATGTATTTTCCAATTATCAGGTAATTCAAGCCTATAAGCTAGATCATTGATTTTCTGAATCACCTTGAATGGTCCATAAAAACGTGGTGACATCTTGATTACTGGCCATTTCTCAACACTCTTCAATCTTCTTTTCTCAATCCGAAGAAGTATATAATCGCCTTCTTTAAAAACCATATGTTTTTGTTTCTTATTAGCTTGTTTCGTGTACTTCTCTTGAGCGATTGCAATGGCTTCTTGAACCTCTTTGAGAATATTTTTATAGTCATGGGTAAATGTATCTACTACTTCCACTCTATGGGTCAATCGTGTGATAGGAATAGGTAAGACTTTCCCATAGATAATCTCAAAGGGTGCTCTTCCAGTGGCAGAATGAGGAGTATTATTATAAGAAAATTGTAAGAGATGAATGTATTTGTCCCAAGTCTTTGGTTAATTTCCCGCATAAGCTCTTATCATATCCAGAATAGTACTATTGGTAACTTCAGCTTGTCCATTCGATTTTGGATGAAAAGCTGATGAGAAATCTAACTTAGTGCCTAGATTATGAAATAATGCAATCCAGAAATTACTGCAAAACTTTGAATCTCAATCAAACACTATAGTCTTTGGCAAGCCATGATGAACAAAGATGTGATTGATGAATAAATGTGCAGCTTGCTGAGCTATTAAAGTCTTCTTACATGGGATGAAATAAGCTTGCTTACTAAAGCGATCTATTATCGTCCAAATCATATCATTTTGATTCGTTGTAGTAGGAAAACCTGTTATGAAATCCATAGATATTTGTTCCCAAGGTTGCATAGGAAAAGGCAAAGGCATTAGCAATCCTAGGGTCTTTCCTTTGTAACTCTTGATCTTCTGACAAGTGATGCATTCGGCTACAAATTTAGTTACATCTTTTCTTATAGTAGGCCAATAAAATTCTCTTTCTATCACTTGTAAAGTGGCAATCACTCCCCTATATCCCATATATGGTGGTTGGTGCATTTCCTCCATTACAATTTGTGTAAAGGGTCGAGTGATGCATAATTTCTTTTGGTAAAAGAGGTATCCATCATTGCATGAATAGTCCAACATAGGATTCCAATTGTTATTCTCTAATTTGTTCCATATATCAGAAAATTCTGGATCCCCTTGATAAGAATTCTTCATACCTTCAAAAGTGGGTCTCTACAGCAGTGATGTGATTAATACTTGGCTTTCTGCTAAGAGCATCAGCAACTACATTTTCCTTTGCAGGTTGATACTGAATCATGGGCTGAAAACTCTGTATAAATGATGCCTACTTGATGTGCCTATCGGATATTAGTGGCTGAGTCAACAAATGTTTGATACTTTGCTAATCGGTTTTGATAAGAAACTCAGCTCCCATCAAATAATGTTTCCACATTCGTAAAGCATGCACAACACTGGTTAATTCTTTATCATATTTGCTATAATTGCATTCTGCTGGTTTTAATTTTTGGCTCTCATATGCTATTGGATGTCCATCTTGCATAAGTACGGCTCCAATTCCATATCCACTAGCATCGGTTACAACTACAAAGAATGGTCTAGAGAAATCGGGTAATTGCAACATAGGAGCTTGTGTGAGAGCTTCTTTCAAAGCTGTAAAGGATTTATCTTAACGCTCAGTCCATAAGAAATGCTTAGCTGTTCTAAGAACGTCTGTCAATGGATGTGCAATGTATGTGAAATTCTTGACAAACTTTCTATAAAAGCTACACAATCCCAAGAATGATCTCAATTCATGTATATCTCGGGGTTTAGGCCATGTGACTATGCATCAATCTTCTTTGGATCTACTCGAATCCCATCAATGGATACAATGTGACCCAAATACTCTATCTGATCTTGGAAGAAACTACTTTGTTCAGGGTTTATGTACAATCCATTTTCTTTCAAGAGTGAAAAAACTATCTTCAGATGTTCCTTATGCTCCTCAACATCTTTGCTAAACACTAGAATATCATCGAAAAATACTACCACACAATCTTGGTGTTTAAGAAAGATTCGATTCATCATTCTACTAAAAGTAGCTAGAGCATTAGTTAGCCCAAAAGGCATAACTAGAAACTCATAATTTCCCGTTTGAGTTCTAAAGGCAGTCTTGTATATATCCTCTTCTACCATACGAACTTGATGATAGCCGGATTTGAGATCTATCTTACTAAAGACGTTGGCCCCTTTCAATTTGTCCAAAGATCATCAATCCTAGGGATTGGATATTTGTTCTTCACTGTGATTTTGTTTAGTGCACGATAGTCTATGCACATTCGATAGGTTCCATTTTTCTTTTTAACTAATAAGACACATGCTCCATAAGGAGAACTGCTGGGTCTTATCAATCTTGTCTCTATCAGTTCCTCCACTTGTTTTTGTATTTCCTTTTGCTCTAGCTGGTTGACTCTATAAGGAGCTTTGCAAGGTGGAGTATTGCTTGGTAGGATTTCTATCCTATGATCTTCAGGTCGAGAACATGGTAGTTCAGGTGGTAAATCCTCTAAGAAACAATCAGAAAATTGAGAAAGAAATTTTTGGTGTATAGGCTTAGTGTTTGGTCTCATCCAAAAATGAGGGACTTGCTTTACATAGCCATCTTAGGGCCCAAAAATGAATTATGTCCTCCACAAAATATACTGCTCAATCTTGCAATAATAAAACAAATACAAAATTGGCCCATGGCCATTTATAATGCACTGTGCAACACCTCAATCGGTACCCTCGCACTAACTCCAATCCTCACTATGAGTTCCATCATCTGTACTCAAGCCGCTAATTACATTAGTTATTAACAATCGATTGAACGAATCACCGACCATCTAGCATGGCAAAAGACAAGCTAGTCAGGCGTCCCCAACTAACCACACAAAGTATCCACTAGGACCCCCGTCGCGTCCGGTGCACTCTTATGGATACTTTGCCATAGTCACACTCGACTAAAAATAATAATGTCAAAAGCAAGATATATGAAAAATATAATTTTCGTAACACTCTGTGAGATGTTCAATTGTAACCTTGGCTAGAGGAAGAACAATTTCAGGTCTTCAATCATGTTGGGGTCGACTCTGAGGAGGAGTGAGTCAATTTGACTACAAATTGTGACATGGATTCATTTAGAAGCTAGCCTAGCTCTTGCAATTGTGTAAGTGCATCTTTTACAGCGTTTGTACTACCGAACGCCACTAACCAGTGATGGTACTCTGAAAGATTTGAGAAGTGATCCAACCAAAGAAAGATGTCCTCTTTTGCTACTCCAGTAAATGGCTTCCGTCAGACTCTAGAGTCATGTCCTTGATTCGTAAACTGCCTTGATGACAGTTACGCGCTGTGAGGTTAGCAACATGCATGTTAGACTGCACAAGTTCTGAGAGCAGTGTGGCCAAAATGTCCGGAGTGACCTGAGGATGTGGTGATGAAACTTGTGGTTCTTCATTCTGATACTCCATAGTACCCGGCGTCTCCACCAAGGATGTAACAACCTACTTTAGACCAATGCAACAGAGAACAGGACTACTCAGAACATGACAAAGAAGGAGAGCTTGAGAATTGAGAATGCCATTCCAAGATGGCGGTCCTCTGCCTCAAAACGGGCTCGAACTAAAACAGTTACAATGGCTCAAGCAAAGGCGCATGCTTATATGGCCACCACACTGCTAGTTGGGTTAGGGACATTGTCATGATATGTATGTGGCATCAATTTCAAGAACTCATAGAACCATTCTTACAACAAAGGGGATCCTCTCAGTAAGTTTCTCATCTAAAACAACCCACAATTCTAGTTTGTATGGGCTAGAATTATGGGGTTTGATTTTCGCTTATGCTTTCCAATGTAATTCATTTACTTTGTGCAACGTGGAAGTCTATGAAATACCACTTCTTTTTTAATAGAAATTTGCAACTCAGTTTGTGGTCCATTTTCAATTGGTCTCTAGAAATCTTCTCCTTTATGCTTCATTCTCATACATTTATTTCTTTACAGCCTCTTTATAGGGTGCCTTACTATCTAAACTAGCACAAAGTTTTACTCTTTAAGAGCTCTTTAAGGGTTTAGTTTTCATTGAAAACTACCAATATAGTGGTTACTTTAGTCTGTGCAATATGGAGATAATATGGAGCCCATATTTTTCATGGCAATCTAATTGCATCATGAAGAACTTTTTTTACATTGGGTATTTCATCGATGGTGCCTTGCAAAGGCCTACAAACACATGTATGTGGCATCAATTTTAGACTCATAGAATAATTCTTATAGCAAAGGGGATGCTCTACATAAGATTCTTGTCTTTAAAAAATCACAATTTTACTTTTTGTGGGCTAGAATTATGGGTTCCATTTTCAATGATGCATTCTAATGTAATTCCTTTACTTTGTGCAATGTGGAAGTCTATGAAATACTGCTACATTCTGAATAGAAATTTTCAACTCAATTTGGAATTGGTCTCTAGAAAGATTCTCCTTTATGCTTCATTCTCATACATATATTTCTTTACAGCCTCTTTATAGGATGCCTTACTCTCCAAACTAGCACATAGTTTTACTCTTTAAGGGTTTAGTTTTTATTAAAAATTACTAATATAATGTTTTGTTTTGTTTGTGCAATATGGAGCAGCTACAACGTGCTTCTATTTGTCAAAAACACTTCCTAAGTCAAACACCCAAAAAATATTGCAACTTGCTCCTATTTTTGAGAATTTCCCCTATAATAGCTCAAAGCTAAGCAACAACCACCTCAGACCATGGATTCTTTTAGCACCATTTTGATCATTGACACACCAATAGTGGATAAGAAAGTTCTAATCATCACACTGCCAAAACAAAAAGCAAAGTATATCTAGTGATCAGGAGTCAATATTACATGAGAAGCTATGGTCAAGTGCGATTGAAGCTTTAAAACATGAAGCCTTCTCCATTGTGAGCACGCATGGTATACAGAGTCCTTTTGAGCCTAAGGGTACACTCTTGGACATCACCATTACCATTAGAGGAGTGTATTAGCCTTTAAGTTTGAATTTAATCTCAATTGAAATGAATGCATATCCATAGTGTTGATTACAACATGTTTGAAAAGTGCCAAGATATTGCATGGTTAGGGTTCTGAGGTCATGATAACCAAGATCAAGGCCCCAACCAAGGATACCAAGGTGAAAATTCTCACCAACCCAAGAATGGTACAAAGAAGTTACCTATCCAAGGACTTGGAGGAGAATGATTGAATTCCATAGGATGTTGATTTTCTACTCATGGAAATGCACATCTTGCTTATTGTACACACACACACACACACACACATATTCCCAGTGGATGGGAATATATATATTCCCGATAGAGCATGAAAGATGAGGTGTAGAACAACAACATTTATATCATAGTTGCTTCCTCCTCACTACATTGAAGATGTAACTAGAGATCAAGAGATAGCTAAGTCTAAGAAAACTCTCACTCAACTTGATTTTGAGCACTAAGTTCCACAGATAACTCAAGAGCTAAACTTGGATATGGATCAAGGAGCCATGTATAGTCTTGGTACTTTCCCATGTATGAGATGACCAACTTCTTGCTGTCTAAAATCCATTTTTGCAATAAAAATATGTGTTTGCATGGAGCTATCCCAATTTTTATGGATTGCCACCTGAAATCTGCCACATTGGATTCCATACTAGATGCCAAGCCAGTATTTCAAAAAGGTACAAGGTGAGCCCAAATTATGGAAAATTTCTTAAGGTTGAGCTTGAATGCTTAATGCACACAAGATTCATCTACAAAATTGATTGAAGTGATTGGTTATTCCAGATTATGGTGGTTCCCAAGAAGAATGGGAAGCTCTGAGTTTGTGTGGATTAAAAGAATCTAAATTTTTAGATAGCGCCAAATCCTTTTTTGATTCTTTATTCTGATGGATTACTTAGCCAAGTTGTAGGATTACTCATTTATGAATGGCAATAGTGGGCACAATCAGATTTCTTTGGCACTTGGGGATGAGGAAAAAATTGCATTTCTCATAAATGGAGTGCATATTCCTACAAGGTCATGCCATTTGTTGCATAATGCACCATCAACTTTTCAAAAGTTCATGGTTGAGACTTTTCAAGATTACATCATCGAGCTCATTTCCAATAATGTGGATGGTTTTTGTACATATTCAAGAGTTTTCGTACATCTTGCATATCTCAAAAAGTGTTTGCTAGGTGTAGGCAGGCAAAAATCTCCTTGAACTAAACCAACTATGTTTTTCGTGTGAAGGTTGGCATATTGCTTGGTCATGTAATTTTCCAAGAGGGCATTTAGGATCAGCCAAGTAACATCTAAGCAATTGAGAAAATCCCTAAATCCAAGAATTTTACACAATCTAATACTTAGGTGGTTTTATCACCTTTTACATGAGATTTGTGAAGGATTTATCAAAAGTGCATCTCCTTTATATGAGATGACAAAAAAAGATATATGAAATAACAAGAAAGGATATCAAGTTCCAATGGAGTAAGGTGTTGTTTGCAACATTTCATGAACTCAATAATAGAGCAAACAAGAGACCATTCTTAAACAACCCATGTGGGATGTGGTTTTCCATGTCCATGTGGATGCTTTAGGTTTTGTTATGCAGATTGGTGTTCCCCCTTTTTTGAATTATCATATGTTTCCCCCCTCTTTTCAATTCAACTCCAACCTCCTTCTCCCCTATGGTCCCCACATCTTCCAGTCTCTTCCTTCCTTTTAATCCCCACTTTTTTAAATTTAACTCCACTCTCCTGTGCATTGCTATCTTCTCAACTTGATAGTAAAAGTTTAGAAAATCCTATGGAAAAGAGCCACTCACAAGAGTTTCAAAAAATGAAAATGTGGGTGGAGACTCCCTTTCAAAAGTGTTTTTGCCATTGTACAAAAGAGTTATATGATGATTATGGCCTGATCATGATTGGCAAGAATCCATGCAATATTTCTCTTATAGATGATTTAATCAAAGAGCAATGATTGTCTATGTTTGACCATGCGATTCAAGAGTACAGCTAGAAGGTGAAGTCTCATTGGATTCGTCCTAGTTTTGCAAAAGGACTAGTGTTGATCCACTATAAGGTGTATCAGGAGCCTCCAACAAACCATGAGATTGGGGTGCCTTTGCAACAACATCCTTTATAGATGATAAGTCACAATTCACAATCACCTAGGCACCTTATGCCAAAGAGGTAATGAACACAGAGGAACATCACGGCGGTCATATAGCTAGAAAGATGGAGAGGTGGAAGCAAAGTCTAGACGAAAGGAAGGATTCTATAGAAGTCAATCCCTTGTGAGCATCTCCTTGCTGCTTCCATGACTAGGATCAATTAGACACCATAAAACATTTGATTTTACTCACCGAATATTAGGTGGTTCATTTGCAGGCTCAAGTTCATGCCACACAACACAGGCTTGATGAGGCTGTGAAGAAAATGCATATGTGTAGGGCATAAGTATAGGGCACCCTATGAAGACTCCAAAAAGAACAAGCAGGTTGCAAGGCAACTGACACAATGGAGACGAGTTGCTTACAAAACTATAATATGAAATGCAGGTTATTGGAAACTTGCTCTTGCTCATTATATGTAGTCATCAATCCTGACCACCCACATTGAGGAGTTAATGTGAAAACTCAAAATTTTCACAGTAATATTCATTCATGATATTCCCTTTTTTTTTTTTGGGTGGGGGGGCTTCCCGACTTTGGGTTTCACAAGAGGGGGGGGGGGTTGCGCAACGGGGGTTGTTCGCAGGGGGGGTTTGTCTAGAGGGGATAGGGGGGATGAGGGGGCGAGGGGAGAGAGGAGAGGGGGGCGAGGAAGAGGGGGTACGGGGGAGAGGGGGTTCGGGGGAGAGGGGCGGCGCTTCAAGGCAGCGCCGCGGGGTGTGGAGGAGGTGGGGGTGAGGGACGGGGGGCGGGGGGGGCGTAGCAGGGGGTGGCTGGTGGGGTTGGGCGGGGGGCGTCCTGCTGTGACTACCATTAACAGGTGCCTGCCCCCATCTAACATTGGGATACACAGAGCGTTGCTCAGAGCCGGTTGGAGAAGTGGAGCGGAGCCGTATGCAAGGGCCCCTTCATGCTTGAATACCCGTGTTCCTGCTCCCATCTGATATCGGGATACACAGGGCTGAGAATGCCCCTACCTCCTTGGCCTCGAGACTGTGTAGGTGTGTGGGTTCTTCTGAGAGTGTGTGGGTGGGTTACGCGAGGCAATGTGACCTCATATACTCCCTCTTGCTTCCTTTGCGGGTCGGCAAAAAAGTCCTTTGCGTGTTCATGATTGTTAGCGAAGCATTGTGAATGGCTCCACTGAAGAAAAATAGATCATTGAGCTCTTGTGGCGGCTCTTCCACTAAGCCAGTCCTCTGGCACATCTTCTACGAAGCTTTGTCGCTACGTATCACATTTTTCCCTTCATACATTTCTTACTATTTAGAATTTGTGAGATTGTATAGCTCCTACGTAGTTCTTTGTGAGATTGTATAGCTCCTACGTAGTTCTTGGCTTTCTCGCTACCAGAAGCCATAGCTTGGAATAACTGCTGGATTGGAACTTTGATGCTGCTAGGAGATCATATCAAACTGTAATTAATCTAGACGCAGGCTCCCTAGCAATTGTAACCTTCCCCAAAGCTAGCATGCACATTTTTAGTGTTCATGGATGTGGAAAGATTAGTTCGGGACTAGCATGCGCATTTTTAACGACCGAGACCAGACGGATTTTTTTGGCTTGTATATACAAATGAACGTTGTGTTCCCTTAACGTTGTGTCTGGCTCTGCACTTTGACGATTAGATAGATTTTCTCTCTGGCCTGCTCTCTGGTATTTCAGAGCTGAAAACTGAGAGCTTGGTTTTGGCACCACACTGGCTTGCTTAGACTCGTTGGGAGCGGTATACTCCCCACTAGTAGATACTCAACGGAATATTCTCTCTTTTCCGGCAGCATGTCAACAATACAATCTTGGGATGCATCATAGACCCATATGGAAAGTTATTGCAGATCTCTTACTCCCTTTTGTTCCGATTCCATCTTTGGAAGTAAGAGACAGGCTTCAAGATTGGCAACTTCAGTCTCTAAGTTCAGGATTATCCTCTCAGCCTTTGCATCTATTGACTTCCATACAGGCTTATCGATTGATTTTACCTCCTCCATGGATTGCTCATCATGCAAATGCTCTTTGGCATCTGAATAAGTCTTTAACTTGGTGGAAAGGAAAATTGAAATTGATATGGAAGTTGAAAAATGCCAGTTGACCAACTTTCTTGAGCAATTGGTACCCCTCGTTGAGAATCAACGGTATGTTTGTTTGTAGCTAAGTGATTTTTAGTTTACTTAACTTTAGAATGGCATAGGGAGCTTCTACATAGTTGACTTGTGATGTTACAGGTTCAAACGGATTGTTGCACAAGAGAAGAAGGCAAGGTTACCTATTGGGGAAAGCTATGACAACCTTCTTTTACTAAAGAAAAGGTCGATGTATTCATTCTTCCATGGAAGTCGTTTTTCAGGGCAAGGCTTGCCAAATGAAAAATGTTTTGTTTTTAAAATGTCAACCAATGGTCCAGCATCTGGTGTGGATCTTGTCATCCACAAGGCAATTTGGGCCTATCAGCGCATCCAATAAGGACTGTAATGCATCCAAATGGCCTATAAATCATCCACTGCAACCCAATGCACACCACGAATGAGTGCACACTGCTCAAACTGCAACCAGAGTGATCTGCATAAGGTATGCTCAAGAAATTATAGTCCCACGGTAATGAGCGCTACTGAAAATAGAGCCTGAGATGCCTCAAAACATGGACGCCATTGCATAATCGGACTCAGCAAGAAAATCTGCAAATATCTCTCTTCTGCCAGAACTCCAAAATCCCAACCGATGAGTGAGAAATGGGAGTCAACACTTATCCACTGCCATGTGGCATAAATCTAAGGTTTCAAAACCTTAGAATGAAAAATGCATAACAGAGAGACGAAATCGAATACACAGAGATCTATAACTCTGAAAATCCTCCACCGGATTGTGCAAGAACTGACAGGTAGGGTTTTTTGGGTGTCCGAAACGCAATGGGACAGACGATTTTGGAAACCGTGGTCTCAATCACTGGGTCCAACACACGGACTGAAAAAAGTTTTTGGAAACAGAGCTGTTTGTAAACTCCACCGAAGTGCGAATGATGAGCAACATAGAAGTTTTAGGACCTCCTGAGTCCATTGGAACTGACAGATCTGCAAATGGTTGCTCCAAACTTGAGTTCCAACACCCGGGCAAAAAACGCAGAAACTGACACAGTGAGCCAGAAATTCAATGAAATGATCCCAGATTCAAGAATGAAGGTGTTTCCAAGCTCCTGAAGTGAAGTGGACACCAAAAGCAAGCAATAGTTGCCTCTACAAGTCAATATGGAGTCTCCGTTGTCGAACAGAACAGGGAAAAGCTCAAAAAATGACTTTTTCTTTAAAACCACTTAACAGGCTCTCAAAACCACTTCGCAAAGCCAAAGTGACTTTTCGAAAGGTTCCTCCAAGGTCTCTGCACACTCGGATGCAAGTAAAGTCACCCACAAAGCTTCCCATAGAGCTTCTCTTTCCTCCCACAGAGCTACTGAGCTTCCAGCATTCACACACGCTCAGCTAGATCACCCGGGCTCTGATATCAGTTGAGAGTGCTCTCAACGGAAGCAAGAACGGAAGAAGGAGAGAGAGAGACAGAGAGCCACAAGTTTTGGTGGGTGCAGAACCACCCTAATCTTCTTTTTTTCATTCATTTATATATGTGTTTGAGTATTGTACATAACCGAGGTAAAGGCACAGTGACCTTTAACCCCCACACTTACCAACACTTACCAAGAAATGCTAGTAGTAGTACTACCATAGCTACTAGTATTCGTACATGTATGGTACTGCCATACTTCTACCTAGTATAATTAGCAGTATCATACTAGCGCTAATACTTCTACTTAGCAGTTCTATACTTGTAGTTTAAGTAGTGTGTAGAGTAATGTTCCATACTACTCTAGGGGGACATACTAGCATCTACTACACTAGTTCTAATTGTGCTAGGATACAAAGGGACAAGAACAGCTTGTAGATGAAATTGATATCTGACATAATTAAAGTTGTCTTAGCAGTTGTGATACTTAACCTTCTAGAAGTACCTCATAGTAGTTCATATGCACACAGTGGCCTCAAGTATGGCACATTAGTAAAAAATTAAACAAATGCTATATGTGTCTACAAGGAAACATCAACAAATCCACTATATTTTGGGTTAAATGATAGGCCATACCTGAGCACTTGTCAACTTCCAAGAGAAAGTCGTTGAGTACTATCGGGGTAGGGGGTGATGAACAACAACGTATGGTATTTTGGGGTAGGGGGTGATGAACAACAACGTATGGCATGCAACATTTTCTAGAAAAAATCCAAGTGCATCCTTGCCTCATTGAGATGCCCTTATTCATAATCACAACTTAAAATTAGTGAGTGAATAGTACTTATTAAATCATAAGTACTATTCACTCATGAATGAATATTACTGTGAAAATTTTGAGTTTTCATGAATGAATATTACTGTGAAAATTTTGAGTTTTCACATTAACTCAAAATGAATATTACTTTGAAAATTTTGAGTTTTCACATTAACTCCTCAATGTGGGTGGTCAGGATTAATGACTACATATAATGAGCAAAAGCAAGTTTCCAATAACCTGCATTTCATATTATAGTTTTGTAAGCAACTCGTCTCCATTGTGTCAGTTGCCTTGCAACCTGCTTGTTCTTTTTGGAGTCTTCATAGGGTGCCCTATACTTATGCCCTACACATATGCATTTTCTAATGTCACCTAGGGCTTTGCCCTGTCCCACATCATATACTACCGTCTTGCCACACCGCGAAGGGCATCCGAATCTGAGACAGTGCACTCTTGCACTTTTCGGTTGTCCTTGTAGCTATTTTCCTTTCTCTTCTCCGGGTCTGTTTCTTCGAGGAGGTCATCCAACACTGCTCTTAGATAGAACATGAGCATTCCAAAGTCTTTTGGGTATGCCATAGATTTTGCAGTAGGTGGATCGCTGTATAGAGTTTTGGGGCTAGATTTCATAATGGGCTCTTAGTTGTGTCTACACTGCACTTAAATAGGGAGAGAGTTCATTGAGCCCATCCTTCTCATTCTTTTTTCATACAACTTGACATGTCCACCTCTCATCATTTGACTATTTAATCGAAATCTTTCATCTCACATTAGTTGTCTAATCAAAATCATCTCACATTATGGTCCTTAGCCTGTCAAAGGACACTATCTAGTCACATAGCTGTGAAAACATCACTTTAGTCACTTTGGAAATATTATAATATTGCATATATATACATATACATATATTATTATATGTATATATATATATATATCTTAACAACTGCACTTACATTGAGAAATATAAAATCCCATAACTAATTCACAATTCCTAAACGAATGAATTGTATGCCATTCATCTTGTCTTGTAATAATAATAATAGAAGCAAACCATCGTGCTTGTGGGAACTAGTTATATTCCTAGTGTGCAACCAACCACCATGCTGGCAACCAACTACCACACTGGTGGTAGTTAAGTTAATAACCTTGTAATAATAGAAGCAAACCACCATGCTGATGGCAGCTAATTTTGAAAGTTCGAAGTAGTTTGTTTTTTACACATACCTACATATGTTTACTCACTACTTGAGACGCTAGTCTCCCTGGCAACGGCGCCAAATGTTGGCTCTTTCCTACTGCTTTCGTAGGAAGAGCAGGGTTCTCTCAGTATGTAGGGTTCCGAGGCTTTTTGTCACCTACAGATATAGTGGGGTTGTCGGTTGTAGTATATATGTAGCTTAGGACCTCGAGTCGTGTTCCGATGAGAGACGTAGGCTTAAGTGTGGTAAGCAAGCAAAGTGCATGCATGTGTAAAAGGAACATGTATCATCATGATTGAGGTAATGAAGGCTTTCACCTTCATTGGGGGTTGTAGGGTTTAGGAGGAGTTTAAGGTTCCAATAACGGCGATTGATGGGAGCCCCTATAATAAAACAACCTTTTAAAAAAAAAAAGTTTTGTGTCATATATATGTGTGTACACATATAACTTTGTCTTTGTCTCTCTCTCTCTCTCTCTCTCTCTCTCTCTCTCTCCCCCCTTCAAGTCCTATCTTGAAACTTTTGCATGAATTTCATTGGTAGACCCTTGGAAGTAATCTCTTATTCGTTGATCATTGTCGCTTACTTCCAATTTCTCATCGCTAAGTCACCATCTCCTCTACAGATAAAATACATTAGTTTATTAGATTCAAATTATATGCCCTTGTAGAAGTGCCACTCATAGAGTGATGACATATTACTAACTAAGATATCAAGCTTCCCTTGCTTGAAGCTTAAGTTCGTCCAAGGTGATTTAATCTTTCTTCATCTTCATCAATTTGATCTTTCAAATATATCCAAAGATTTCAAAGCTTCCCGATGACATGAAAACTTGCAAGCTGCTTCCATGCGTCCCAAGTCCCAAGTCCCAAGCCTTACCATCGCTGCAATTAAAGAATTACATGCCCCCAAAGACTCCAAATATGAAGTAATAAAGCCTCTACGTGGAAGCAAAACATAGCTGCATGTTACTCTGAATGGACACATTGCAGGTGATGCACTGATAGTGCTATGCTCTCTTGGATGAGATATTATTGATGCATATGCCAGTGGATGGTGTTTATGCTTGAGTCATTTGGCACTTATTGGCATTTTCTTTTGGGTCAGATTTGCTCATATGGATGCATAGTATATGCACATGAGTCAGATTCATATACAAACTTTTCTTTGTGGAAAGAACAGATAAGGGATGTGCTTATTCAAAAGAAGCAAATTAAACCCTTGGCAGGGATTGAAGCTAAGCCTACAAATATGTCTAAGGATGATTGGAATGAGTTGGATGCATTAGCAAAGTCTACTATTAGACTTCATCTTGCAGAGTCAGTTTATTTCACAGTAGTAAATGAGCAAACTACGGAAGATTTGTGGAAGAAACTGTGTGCCACTTATGAGAAGGAAACTGCCTCTAATAAAGTTTACCTCATAAAGAGGTTGTTTGAGCTGCTAATGAAGGAAGGGGTCTCCATTGCTTCTCACTTGAATGAATTCAATATTATTTTCAGCCAGCTTCAGGCTCAGAAAATGAATTTTGATGCGGAGACTAAGGCAATATTTCTCTTATGTTCATTGCCATCCTCATGGGATACCTTCCATACAGCTGTCAGTAACTCTGCACCTGGTGGAGTACTGAAATTCGATGATGTTGTGGGTAGCTTGTTGGCCGAGGAGATTAGACGGAAGTCTATGGATGGCAACAAGCAGGATGCAGCCTTAAATGTGCAAAGGGGTAGATCACAATTCAGGGGGAAGTCCCAAGAAAGAGGGAAGTCTCGTAGCAAATCCAGGGCATGGAACATTGAGTGTTACCATTGTGGCAAGAAGGGCCATATGAAAAAGGATTGCTACAAGCTGAAAAGAGAGCAAAAGGATAAGAAAAAGAATGCAAATTGGGGTGCAAATCAAAAGGAAGAGAGTCCAAGGGAGGACAAAGGAAAAGTGAAGATCGAGGAGATCAATGCAGTCACACATGATGGTGACAATGACGTTCTCTTCATGTCTAGTTTATCTGCAGAGTTGCTTACCACTTCAGATGATGCATATTCCCAGGATTGGATTTTGGATTCTAGTGCTTCATTCCATGTTCCTCCCCATAGGGAATGGTTCTCCACTTATGACAGTGGAAAGGCAGGTTGTGTGCATCTTGGAAATGACTATGCATGTGACATAGTGGGAGTAGGTGACATAAAGTTTTCTTTTGCAAATGGGTTTGCATTTGTTTTGGAACATGTGAGACATGTGCCTAAGCTGACCAAGAGTCTTCTTTCAGTGGGTCAGCTAGATGATGCTGGTTTTCACACCACTTTTGGCTTTCAGAGTTGGAAAATTCAGAAGGGCTCTATGCTTTTGGCCAGGGGTGCCAAGTGTGGGACTTTGTATCCCTTACATGTATCAGGGGTATTTGATCATGTTGTTGCAATAACCGAGCAGCCAAGCACTTCTTTGTGGCATTGCAGGTTGGGGCACATGAGCCAAAATGGAATGAAACTCTTATGCCGTTTGGGTTATGTACCGCATTTGAATTTCTCTGATTTTGAATTTTGTGAGCATTGTCTCTATGGGAAGTAGACTAAATCAGCCCATAAAAGAAGAGGAAAGAAAGAGTTTGAAATGCTTGATTTGGGGCATTCAGACGTATGTGGTCCCATGCCTACATGATCATTAGGCATGATCATTAGGCAGGGCTGAATACTATGTGACATTCATTGATGATGCAACTAGGAAAGTGTGGGCTTATGCTATAGCTCGGAAGAGTGATGTGTTCCAGGTATTTCAGAAATGGCTGGCCTTGGTTGAGAATCAGTCAGGTAGAATGCTTAAATGCCTACGAACTGACAATGGTGGAGAGTATCTCTCTCATGACTTTCAGCATTTCTGTGATACACGTGGGATTAAGAGGGAGCTCACATCCCCTCGTACTCCAGAGCAAAATCCAGTTGCAGAAAAGATGAACCGTACCATTCAAGAAAGGTTGCAATGCATGCTTTCCAATGCAAGTCTTTCTGGTGGTTTTTGGGCTGAGGCAATGAAGACTGCAGTGCATGTGATCAATAGATCACCTAGTAAGAGTTTGGATGGTGGTATTCCTGAAGAGGCATGGAGTGGCAAGAAGCCCTCTTACTCTCATTTGCATATATATGGGTGTGAGGCATATGCACATGTGCCAAAAGAGCTTCGAAAGAAGCTAGATCCTAAGTCTAGGAAATGCATCTTTCTGGGTTATGGTGAAAGTGGAGAGATGGGCTATCGTCTCTGGGATCCAGAAGCAAAGAAGATCATACGCAACCATGATGTGGTCTTCAATGAGAAGAAGATGCATAAGGCACCCATGAGGGATGTGGAAATGAGGAGAATCACTTTCCAGGATGTGAATCCACCTGCATATGTTGATAGACAGCAAGCTGTCCATGCACCAAATGTACAAGAAATGGTACCACCAAGTACTCCCACAAGTATACAATCAAGGGTAGATGATGGATCATCTATTGGTGGAAATGATGAGCCAAATGTGGCTGATATGCAGGTGGGAGCAAGCTGAAATGCCCTTGAGAAGATCATCTAGAGTGTCTAGACCACCTGATAGGTTTGTTCCAAGGGTAGACTATGTGATGCTTACTGATTGCGGGGAGCCTTCTTGCTACAGAGAGGCTATGATGCGTGAGGATCAACGCAAGTGGAAGTATGCTATGCAATCACAGATGAGTTCACTTATGAAGAATAAGACTTGGGACTTGGTTTCTTTGCCACATGGAAAGAAAGCATTGCCATGTAATTGGTTCTACAAAATGAAGGTCACAGGTGATCATGTGCCTAGGTACAAGGCCCGTTTGGTTGCTAAAGGGTTCAAGCAAGAGAAGGGTGTGGACTTTGATGAGATATTCTCTCCGGTTGTGAAGATGACCACACTTAGATGCATGCTTGGACTAGTGGCAGTAGAGGATATGGAGCTTATGCAAATGGATGTCAAGACAGCTTTCTTGCATGGGGATTTGCATGAGGAAATTTACACGGTGCAGCCGGAAGGCTTTGAAGAAAAGGGCAAAGAGCATTTAGTTTGCAAGCTAAAGAAGAGTCTCTATGGTCTTAAGCAAGCACCTAGAGAATGGTATCAGAAGTTTGATGCTTTCATTCAGTCCCAGGATTTTAGAAGGAGTGAAATTGATCACTGCCTCTACACTAAAAGGGCTAAGGATAATAGCCTGATAATCTTGGCACTATATGTGGATGATATGCTATTGGCTAGCAAGAATACTTATGAGCTAGATGCATTAAAGGACAAGTTGCATGAGGCCTTTGATATGAAGGATTTGGGACTTGCAGGTCATATTCTTGGTATGCGCATCACGTGTGATCGGAGTAGAAAACTCCTTTGGCTTTCACAAAAAGAGTATGTTACAAAAGTATTGCAGCATTTCAATATGGAGGGGGGGAGGGCAGTGAGTACTCCATTGCCTCCATATGTGAAACTGAGTCATACAGATAGTCCCAAATCAGATGAGGAGAGGGCCATGATGGCCAAGGTTCCTTATGCATCAGTAGTTGGGAGTCTTATGTATGCTATGATAGCTACTAGACCAGACATTGCATTTGCAGTGGGAGTTGTTAGCCAGTATATGGCTAATCCAGGAAAGAGGCATTGGGAGGCAATTAAGTGCATCATGAGGTACATGAAGGGTACCAAGGAGATGTGCATTTGCTTTGGTAAAGGAGACATGCGTGTACTTGGGTACACAGATTCAGACTATGCAGGGCATGTGGATAGTAGGAGATCCACTTCTGGTTATGTGTTCACCTTTGCAGGTGGTGCAGTGTCATGGATGTCTCGCGCACAGAAGTGCGTTGCTTTGTATACCACAGAGGCTGAGTATGTTGCAGCCACAGAGGGTTGCAAGGAGGCTATATGGCTTGATCGGCTAGTGGGAGATTTGGGGATTCATACAGGTGTACCGACATTGCATAGTGATTCCATGAGTGCTATTCAGCTAGCACGGAATCCGGTCTTTCATGCAAAGACCAAACACATTGAGGTCAGGTACCATTTCATCATGGAGGTACTTGAGGACAAGTGCATAGAGCTTGTCAAGGTTCATACAGATGATAACCCTATAGATATGCTGACGAAGAGTCTACCTAGTCAACAGCGGTTTGAGTATTGTCATGTATTGATGGGCATTGGATAGTATGCTCACTAGTTATTCTCCCTTAAAGGCACATTGTCCTTTAAGTGGGAGGTTGTGGGGGTTAAAGGTCACTGTGCCTTTACCCCGGTTATGTACAATACTCAAACACATATATAAATGAATGAAAAAAAGAAGATTAGGGTGGTTCTGCACCCACCAAAACTTGTGGCTCTCTGTCTCTCTCTCTCCTTCTTCCGTTCTTGCTTCCGTTGAAAGCACTCTCAGGTAAGTGCTACCATTGCTAAGTGCTAGCTTCTGGCATGCTTAGTGGTAGCATTTCTAGGTGCCAACTACTAGGTGCTAGCATTGATAAGTGTTAAGTGCTATGCCGAGAGCTAAATGATAAGTCTTAAGTGCTATGCCAAGTGCTAGGTGCTAGCATTGATAAGTGTTAAGTGTTATGCCGAGAGCTAAATGGTATGTGCTACCATTGCTAGTGGTAAGTTCTAGCATTGCTAAGTGCTAATTGCTAACATTCCTAAGTGCTAAGTGCTAAGTGCTAGTATTTTTAATGCTAAATGATAGCATTGCTACATGCTAAGTGCTAAAATTGCTAGCATTGCTAAGTGCTAAATGATAGCATTGCTAAGGGCTAAGTGCTAACATTTCTAAGTGCTATTATTGCTAAGTGCTAAGTGCAAAATGATAGCACTACTAAGTGCAAAATGTTAACATTGCTAAATGTTTGCACTTAGCAATTGCTAAGTGTTAGATCTTAGCAATACTAGCACTTAGCAATGCTAGCATTTAGCATCCCTTCCCTGCAAACTAAGTAGAGAGAAGGATCAAAATGGATAAAGATAAAGGAATCAGGAAAAAAGAGAGCGGCAAACATTGATGGTAAATCCCTCAACACAAGTAGCAAGAGCTTAAGCTTTAAACCTTATTTCCTTTAAGAAGCCACAAAATGCAATCTCCCTTGAACTAGGACTACCGTTACATTTAACGTAATTAATTTGCTTACTGAGTAAATGTTTTCTATAACAAATATTGCAGTGGCATGCAAAGAGATTTTGAAGGAGGACACTAAAAGATCTACCACAGCAGCAGTTGAGGTGAGTATTGATGCTTTTTTGGCTAAGACACCCTTAGTTAGAGGAAATAAAAAGGCCTACTTGCAGATGAAGAGTACTACAGATGGTGAACAATGCAATCCTAGAGCTTGCATAGGATATAGCTGAACATGCATACAAGAGGCTTACTACTGTAGTAGGACTATCGAAGTATCATTTAAAAATAATTATACATCATTTTTGAAAAATAAATAATTTTATTGCACCTCTCATGATGACATTATGGGACTACACAGTATCACCTCTTCAAGTGATATAAAAAATGAGGGTGTGTACTTAGATTGTGCCTAAACTTGAAGGCTACAACACCCAGTGAACATGGAAATGAACCTTCAAAAGAAGCACCATGGTGGGAAATTTTTCAAAAGAAGTGCCAAATCGACCTTCAAAAATAGCTTAACTAGAAGTGAACATCACCCTTCAAAAACTAGAAGTCCTTGGTCTGGCTACAATCTACATGCAATATTCATATTTGATTGCAGTGTGAATGCATGCACTAATCATAATTAATTTTGGGCAATTGAAGCAATAATTCATAATTGATAGGCATGCAAAGAGTGAGACTACAACTCTTCCATCTAACTTTTGTACTCTTCCCTCCCACCATTGTGAGCTCCACCATCTTCTCCATCCTCCTTCATGTGTGCAACACCAATCTCTCTTGCCTTCATCCTTCCTCATCTACATCCCCTTCATGTGCACAACACCGATATCTATGTCCTCCACCCTCTAATCACTTCCTCTTACCTCTGTGAGCTCCACCAACCTGGTATTTTGCTGATACCAAGACCTATTGTGTTTTTTTAATTTGCTTTGTAGTTTAGATCATCACAATGCAATAAGGTTCCCTCCAATTATTTTGCATTCTAATGATTCCAAGACCCGTCAAGTTTTTCTTATTTATTTTTTTGTTATGAAACTCCCTTATCACATTGAGATGATTTTGAGACCCAACTGTTCCTTACGTCAAGATATTCTTTTTTTTTCCCCTAATCATCACAACATGATTAGGCCCCTCCATTGAGCCTAAAGTTGAATTTTTCTTATTCACTTTGTCTTTCAGATCATCACATTGTGAATCGGGAATCTCCATTGAATATGAAACTCCATTATTGCATTGTGAAGATTCTTCACAGAAGTGGTTTTGGTTTATCATATTCATTTGTAAGACCTATCTAGATTCCGAATCACAAAAGCAAAGCATGGCATGATAGGCATATTGTGCCTAAGCACTTGGAAAAAGGTATGCTCGTATTGCTTTATTATGTCAAGCTGGAACCCTTTAAAATAAATTTTAAACTTGGATGGGGTGGGCCCTATAGGCTGCTGATTGAAGTCTTTCCAATGGCATAAACAGGATTTGCAAGCAAATGTGTTCCCCAAGTTTTGTAATAGGAGAAAAGTAAAGCCTTATCAAGCAATAGGTTCCTCGGTCACACAAGACTTGGGTATGGGTCACTCAGTTGAGAATGATTTGGTTTATTGTGTCCAATGCCGATGCTAGTCAATTATTTAGTGATGATACATCAGATATCATCCATGGTTGGGCATGTGTATTTCTTAGTTTCTTACCATGCATGATGCCCGAGTGTTGAAAATATGCATCGGTGTGCTTCTAGCCTATGTGCTTGTCTTTCAAGGGTATGATATTTTGCACATGCGTTAAAGTATCAAGGCTTGTGAGAAGTGTCTTTTCCATCAAATGCATGCCTCTATGGTGGAAGCACAGTGATGCATATTTTTGAACACCCATGCATCATGAGTGGCAAATAACAAGGGAATATGTTTAAACAGCTAAACATCATGCGTGGTAAGAAACAAGCATAGTGATGCATATTTTTCAACACCAAATCATCATGCATGGTAAGAAACAAGGGAATATGCATTCCCAACCATGCAAATGATATCCAATGGGTATGATACTTTGCATAAACCTTAAACTAAAGAAGATTAAGGCTTGTACAAAGTATCACGCCCATCAAAGAGACACACATAGGCTAGCAGCAGACTGAAATTTTTTGACATTGATGCATCATGTGCAGTAAGACAAAAGTAAATATGCATCCTCAACCATAAAAATGATATTTAATGGGTATGATACTTTGGATTAAGGCCTATGCAAAGTATCTTATCCATTTTACCTAGGAATCATGCATGGTGAAACTAAGGAAATATGCATGCCCAACCATGAAAATGATACCTGATGGGTATAATACTTTGTATAGGCCTTAATCATACAATTTGATATCATTTTCATGGTTGGGAATGCATACATTCTTGTTTCTACAATGCATGATGCTTGGCATAAACAAATATGCATTAATGTGCATCTAGCCTATGTTTTGTCTCTAATGGGTATGATAGTTTACATTGGATTTAATCTTACTCACATTAAGTGCTATAAAAATTATCATACCCATCACATATATTTTAAGTGCTACAAAAAGTATCATACATTGGATTTGATCTTACTCACATTAAGTGCTACAAAAAGTATCATACCCATCATATATATTTTCATGGTTGGGTATGAATGTTTCCTTGTTTCTTACAATGCATGATGTGCCCAATTGTTGAAAAATACGCATCAATGTGCTTCTACCTTGTGTGAGCCTTGTCTCCAATGGGTATGATACTTTGCATAGCCCTTAATGTGCATAAGATTAAGGCATATACAATACCCATCAATGATTCACCTTTAGGCTAGAGACACACATATGCATATTTTTTAACACCAAGGCATCATGTGTGGTAAGAAACAAGGAAATATGCATTCCCAACAATGAAAATGATATATGATGGGTATGATACTTGTGCTGGGTTCGTTGAAGAGGATGTGATATGATCAAGAATGGTGCTGATGAAGAGGTTTCTACAAATGTTGCACAAAGGAGAAATCCCAAATGTCAAATCTGATATGACAGTGCATAGAGCGCGAGTAGCGAGAAATTTTGGTTTTTGGAGCATCTCGAAATTCCACTTGCATAAAAAGATGCGGTCCCTAGAAGAAAGGCAAAATTTTGAGCACAAGAGGGCCCAAAATGATGATGTGGCATTAGGTGGTCACATGTAGTGTGCCTGTGAAGCATAGATGCTGAGGTGGCATTGTGGGGTGGCACTGCCATGTGTTAGGTGAGGTAGTAGCATAGTGATGACATGGCACTACCACGTGGGCAATGAGGTGGTAGATGATGATGTGGCTTGTGAGGATAGGATGGCCACAGTTGCCAAAATTTAACCACACACTGAACCCGTGGTCAACTAGACCTTACCTAGGGTGAATTGGGGTGAACTACCCCTAACCAAGGATTAATTGACCCTAACCAAGGATGAACTGACCTTGTTTAGTCCCTATCTGGCACGTGTCAACTGAGCAAGGTGGCTAAGGTCTATCACCTTAGGCTTCATGAAGGAGCAAGGTGAGGGATGAAGATGATGCTTGAGAGCTACGTAGAGATAAAGTGCGACAAGTCAAAGGAAATGGCTTTTGAAGCCTTGAGACGATGAAGGTGATCGTGTAGCTACTCTCTGTTGGAAGGATCCAGTGGCACATTATTTGGAGTCATATGCTGCAGTTGGTCATTGGAAGAGGCTTCTATGTAAAGGTTGGACCCTAGGTCTACGTGGACTTTAAAATGAGGAAACAGCAAGTGTAAAGGCACAAAAGAGACCAAGGAGACTTCTCCATCTTCTTGTGGTTCATGTGAGCGGGCACCAAAAGCAAGCACATGCACACTCTATAGCTATCGAACGAGAGGACCCAGCTAGACAAAACGGACAACCAAAGAGGACTACACGGTTGATTACAAACAGTGTAGCCCCAAAATTAAATCCATCTCCATGGTGGCTGAGTAGAATACACTCAACAATAGTAAAAACGTGGAGATTGAGACGCTCATAATTGAGCCGTGCTACTATGACGAAGAGCTACATTGCAACCCGTTGGTCTGCTATGGATGGATGTCAGTGCTTGAAAAGTCATTGTTGATAGATGATCGGATGGGCTACTGGAGTGTCATGAGCTTGAATGTAGATACGCCTGAGCTTGTTGGAGGAGCTTAGGCAGCTAATTTTGAGTCGCTATTGCAGATGCTTGATGTAGGATTTGTGAGGTTCATACATCATTGTAGAGGTATTGAGAGAGTCGTCGTGTTGCATGGACTGAGCCAATCGATGGACCAGGGAGCCGCTTGGCTTGGTTGGTGAAGACGCCTCTATTGATGGAGCTTCAAACCATGGAAGAAGTTAGTTCTGGCATAGCTGATCACTATTGCTTACTGGTGCTTGAGCCTTTGGAGCATGGTCATTGTTTGCCTTGCTTGCTAGTTGTTGCAACTAGACTTATTCATCATGGCTCCCATTCAAGCCATCTTGTTGGAGAAGCTTAGGTGAGTGTGGCTCATTGTGGCTAAGCTTGTTGTAGATTGCAGGAGCTCGAGACTTAATACAACACCAGCCGAGATGTAAAGCCCTTCAACTCTCACGCCAAGATGTAGCTCTGCCAAGAATTTCTCTTTAAAGAGAACTCAATTGTTGTGATCTTATCGATGCATATTTGCATATTAATAATATGACGATTTTCAAAACCTGTCTTTCACCAACAACTACTTTGTTTCTAGAGGTTAGCTTTGCATGGTGTTTGTTAACACCACAACTGGTGTTTATTAACACCTTAAGTAATATATCCCTATTGTCCCCAAATGGTGTTTATTTTTACCACCAAATATAGATTTCAAACTCTGTTACAAATGCTTTGTTCCGAGTGTTATAACCAATAAAAGGTTTTCCAACCAATGAATATTTTCATAATCATTAGAATTTCCAAATATCAGCAAAATTTCATTATTGGTAAAATTCCAACAATCAATGAAAATTTTCCCAAATTTAATGAAATCCACCCAATTTCAAAATTCCCAAAATGTAATTTTTGTCCCACTTTATCTAATACGATGTTAGAGTATGATTCTCTTATTTCTAAGCGTACCTAGATCCTCACCACTTTACCCCCAAGAGCAGCCAATTCAATGCAAGTGGGTTTTACAAAACCACTTTCCCCCAAGAGCAGCCATTTCAATGCATGTGGGTTTATAAAACCAAGGTCAAGCAGCATAAACTGAGCGATCAAAGCTGAGCGAGTAAGATGATTGGCCAAAAGTTGAGTGGGCCGAAAGACACGTAATATAAATGCACTAGAGGGCTACCTTAAAGTGCCCACTTCTCCTATCTAGAAGGATGACAAAAGGCAATATCTCTTGCAGCTGCTGACTTAACATGCTTTTGAAGTGGTCGCAATGGATACCAAGGGCCCAAGAAGGCAATAAGATCATGTAGAAGACAAGGATAGTCAAGTATAATGGCAAGATAACACAGGGATAGTCAAGTTTAACAGTAGGATAGCACGATAGTCGAGTAGAATAGCAGGAGGATAGTCACAAGATAATCCAATAGAGAGGTAGGATAGTCAAGTGAAAGAGTAGGAAAGGCGGTGAGATTGAGTGGAGTAGGAAAGGCGATGAGACTGAGTGAAGAAGTAGGAAAGGTGGGAGACTAAGTGAAGTGACAATAAGAACGTATAGACTGGTAGTGAGACTTAGTAAAGGAATGGTGATGAACTAGCCAAGTAAAGAAGTGGGTAGTAAGAACGTATGGAAAAATGGTAGTAAACTAGTCGAATAGAGGAGTGATAATAAGGATGTATGGAAAAGAAAAGGGGTGCAAATGATAATGATTATTGGAGAAGCGAGTGCTAGGTTTAGATGACTTAGTGCTTAAGCCACACTATGGATAATGGAGTGTGGGAGACTTCACGATGAATCTGTGATGGAAAAAATGGGATACGAGACTTCACAATGAATCTGTGATAGAAACCGCATCAAACCACATGCAGTGTGCAATCTTTGTGAGGATAAAGCAAAGTGTATGAATTTGTGATGGAAACAGCATGAAATCAGCATCGTTCAATCTCTGTGAAGCTGAAGCAAAGTTTATGCAACACGCAGCCGTCAAGAGATTCGCAACTTGCTAGACTCGCTAGTTCAAAAATAAGCTGATGCATAACGTTGCAAGTAAGCTAATGCTTAAGCTTGCCATCTCGTCATCTTTCCATATTCATCAATCGAATGCTCAGGGTTGCCAGACTTATGCTGAAATTTGTCAATTCTTGCCAAATTGAGAAACTATTACCAAAAACATCAAAGTCGCCATGCTATGGATATTTTGCCAAGCTCTTTCAAACTTACAAGACTAAATGCATCATATTGTATGAATCAAGTGCAACAACAATGTCTTAATCTTGAGAAATCATACTATATGAGTAAATCTTGCCAAAGCTTACACAATATAAAATGTAGAAACCCAATCTCAAGATTCGTAATCATGGAAAGTTGCCAAGAAATAAGTAAGAAGAATATCGAATAAAACACAATATAAATATTTGTAATAGCATCAAGTGTGTGCTAGTTAGGCATAGCGAGGGAGTCATGCTATAATGCTCCCAAAGGATTGAGTATTATAGGCTTATATAGTTGAGGCCTTAGTCTAGAAGAGGCGAGCTATATATATAGCTCTAACACAACATAGTACTACTGAAGCACTTGGTTTGGTATATAGTGTAAAGAAATTTTGGCATTATTTTCTTGGGATTCAATTCACTTTCTATGTAGACCACCACGCATTACTACATTTATCGACAAAATAGTCATTCAAGAGCGTCTAATCATATGAATACTTCTATTATGAGAGTTTGATTCACGACTATTCACAAGTCAAGAAAATCGCATGCTATTATAGATTTTACTTGCCTTGGAACTAAATCAAGGAGTTCCTTCAACTTGCTGCTAAGATTCTAGATGCACGGTTGTTTGCAATCAGATTCTCTGATAAAGAGTATCATGAATTGATGTAGTATCTTCGTCAAGGCACCTTTCCCAATCATATGCCTCAAGACAAGTGAAGGTGATTGGCATAAAATCTTGGAAGTAAAGTTTAATTCGAGGCCGATTATATCACTAGGGATAGGCGTTGCTGGAAGTGATCTGACACATCTTCTGGTGCTGCCCGCTTGTCGTGGAGGTTTGGGCAGGCAGTTCACGGTGCAGCGGTTATGTCCAAATTCCGTCTACTGGGTCAGTGGAGAATTTCCCTGGTGGATCACGCCTCAAAACCCCCTCTACTCTGGCGGCATGTTGGTCGCAGCTGTTCTCCTCGGAGTGTGGAACTTCAGAAACGACCAAGATTTCTAACGGAAAGTGCTCATAGGGCTGGGAGTGCACGTAATTAGCATGATGGTCACAGTTAATTTTAGAGATCTCAGTCTGTTGTACGGGCTAAACAACCGCTTATTAGTCGTTTGTTGGAGCTTCAGGTTAGATTCATGGGGGCAGGTTAGAGCTAGTTCACATGCACGCTGAAGTGCAGCCTATGCACAGCCTGCTGAGGGTTGAGCAAAGGAGTACCCTAACATTGTGTTTAGTTCACACGATAGAATGCAGTTCATAAATGTTAATCGGAGTTACACTTCTGTCACTCCCTCTCTCTTGCCTCTGAACCGTCTGCCTCCCCTCTGCACCGGTAGGCTAGAGAAACTCGACTTACTATTGCCAGCAAAACTTGGTGGCGCACAAGTGCTACAATTTCCAGCCTCTGAATTGGAGGTGCTAAAGAGTGCAATGAGGATGCATTACAAAAGTAGAGAACCTCCAGGTGCATATGGTTGGCTGCATGTGCACTAAGCCTCATGGTTAGTGCACACGAGCACCAAATGCACAATTGTGAGATAGTCATCATTTTGCTCACACAATTTAATCACTCTTTAATCAACACCGGAGTACTTGTTGGGAGTTGTACGTAGATGTCAGAGTGTATGGAGAGGAGCTCTACGCCAAATTGTGTGTGTGAGTTTCATTGGTCGTATCAACATTTGTACCAATTTGGGAGCATTGAAGGCATTCTTTTCATTGGCTGATGAGGAAGTCTCGCTTTGGTGCGAGAAATGGGATCATCCAAAATGGAGGTGCCCATTTGAACACCACAGGTGCTTCAAGTTCGTCTCAATTTCCGTGCGTGCACTAAGAGGCAATGCACACAAGGCTATTGGCGCGTCACTGAAGTCGAGTTTCAATTAAATGGGTAAACTCAAATGGCCCTTTGGTGCAGCAAATGGCAACCTCCAAAATGGAGGTGCCAATCTTCACTCCAAGGGTGCTTCAAAACTCCCTCGTAACCATTAGAGTGCCAGCCTTTGGAAACTACAACTAGCCTCGCATTTCTCTTCTCGTGTGCACTAAGCCTAAGCCTAAGCCTTAAAGACTGAAAAATATAATCTTTGCTTACCAATCGAGTACTGCACCAATTAAAAATCTTTTCTTTGATTTGCCTGTCACATTGGGTGATAGGATCAGGACGGCAAGTCGAAAGGAACAAGGAGTGATGGAGTTTGCCCATTCCGTTGTGCTCTGATCAGCCTAGTGCATGTCCTTGAGATAAGCCCTCAAAGTTCCTATTACAATCAACGAGGGCTCCGGCCACAAGTACCTGGGTTTATTTGATAGAATACCGAAGCTACACTGTCTGGAGTCTCCCAACTTCCAATGTATCCTGCACCCGCACCCTCAAGGCTCAGGCCCTTGTTTGGTACCTTCAAACCATAGTGCGCACTAGGCATCGCCGCTTTTGGGTTCCTTTGGATTCGACTAGAGTTATGTGCACCCCAGCTCCCACATAAGGACCTGTTTCCATGAAGTGTGAAATGGTCCATTTCAAAGCTAGAAGGAGCAAATGGTGAGTTCTCACATGAGAAAGGGAGTGGGCAGGAAATGGCTTATGGGATCAGACAGTGGCAAAATGGATCCATAGTTTTTTTATGGATCCTTTGGGTCTCGGGTGCTGCTTGCATCGTAAGCTGGACCTCTAGCCTCGGGCAAAGCATCCATCCAATCTTCTCTCTCTTGCAGGTTCCACAGGCTTCAAGGGCAGCAAAAACAGGGTCAGGCGTAGGAGAAATAGGACAATGGCCTTTTGCATGTGAACTGGAAAGGGGGTGTCGATTTGGCAACCTCATAGCCTTTGATGGTGCTGAGGGGCACCTAGGTGTGGCTTTCACCCCTGCATGAAAACAAGTCGTAAGTTTCGAAAGACAACGACGTTCAGCACCATCGAGATTGGTCTATCGACGTGTTGACTCTCAACTGACTCCCATAGCCAAGCTAGGCTGTCCACACATGTGCATCCTGTAAAACTTCCCCTGCCAACCAAAATCTAGTGTGAGCTCCCACCGTCCCCAAAGTCCAAATCAAAATTTGGACGCTCCCTCGCAGCATCTTCTCGCGCTTCCAACCGCCCATGGAGGCACCTGCCACCTTGCTTCTCCACTGGAACAGATAGTCACCACCCGAGATGTTATCATGTGATGTACGAGTGGAGATTTAAGTTCAAACTGTGGGCATCCATAGTTAACCTACACTGAACACTCTCAAACACCGTCGGCCTGATTGGTCCATACATGAAAGCTTAATGGGTTTCTCTTTCGACATCTTTGATTGGATCCATGCAAAAGCCTAATGGGGGCATAACTTTAGAAGTTGATGAGAGGTGGGCATTATTATTGTCAATCGCCATTGCTTCCTTGTGAAGAAGCAGGCAAGTTGCTACTAGTAGCCTGTGGGAAGCATAAAAAGAAGGTACAGCCACGCATGTGTGGCTATGCAGAATGGGAGAGATATTCCATCCTTTGAAGATTTTCGAGCTCTAGAGTCCATAGTTGCTCATTCCCATTTCTAGTTAGATCTCCAAAGGAGTATTATAAGAGCACCTCCTCGTGCCAGCAAGTGGGACTGGGAGAGCCCCACTAGCAAAATGCTTTCACAGCCCCATGGCTAGAAAATGCCAAGTCTTACATTTTTCCTAGCAGTGGATTGCTTGTATGGCTGCCTAGAATTTCCAAATTCTAGCCCAGCATTCCACTGCCGAACTGGCTAAACTTGCTAGACCAGCATTTATCTCTGCAACTATTTAAGCTACAGCCTCCATGGCAGCTGAAAATGACTGGTTGAGCAGGTTGCAGATGGTGGAATAGGTTGCAGACGGTGGAAAACTTAGCAGGACTACACGAGGGGACACGATTCATTCCAACCAGCAGCCTCCCCAGTGCCTAATTCCAACCAGCAGCCTCCCCAACGCCAGCCTTGACCCGAGGAGCTGCTCTAATTCATATACCACAATCAAAGCTAGATGCTATTCTTGTCACTACTCACGAGGCAAATGTGAAAACACCAAACCCGTAGGGCCATAGCAGTCATAATGAAAACTCAATGTTCTTCACTATTCTATCTCAACGGGGTCGGGGCTCTAGGCCTTGGTCCCGTTTGCATATGGTCGCCCTGACTTTTTTCAACCTAGCTTCATCTCAGTTGTATGTAGCTGACATCCCGTTTCCACGCAAGGGCAAATGGCCCATTTGAAAGCTGGAAGGCCTGTTTGGATAGTTCCCATGGGAGAGGAGGAGTGGGGCATCTCTTTTTGTTGGATTGTTTGGGTCTCCTATGTGCAGCTTGCATCAAAAGTTGTACCTCCAGCCTCAGGCAGAGAATCCATCCAATCTGCTGCCTCTTGCAGGTTCCACAGGCTCCACCCTCTCATTGAGCCACGTGGCACACTATAAAAAGCAACCCCAAACCCACATGAGCGAATCCTATATTTGATGTTGCTAGATACTCCCTCCTCGGCTCTACCTCCTTTCTTGTTAGGCAAGCAGCAGAGTGGCTTGGAGCAAGATTCTACTTGCCCAGCCTGACACCGTGTTGAGATATGGTGCCATGAACACATAGATTAAAGGTTAAGGTATGTGCTAAGGAAAGAATTAAAGTAGCCACCCTAGGATGTGGACTACATGATGTGGAGATGTGGATTGAGGATATCCACAAGAAGAGAAGTGGACCAGAGGATCCCACAAGTGTTGACTATTCAAAGGGCACTCTCTATAAGAGGCCTATCATGTATTGTTGATATAGCACATTTGGAATAGATTGAGTGTTTCATACTTCCTATCTCTCTCCCCATGGCTTTTCATATTTGGTTTGATCCTCCGTGATCTTTATGCTCATTAAGTGATAGATTAGGCTAGTACGATCCACACTTTGTCATGGTATCAGAGCATAGGTTTAGCTCTCCTAGTTTAGCTCATTAGTAGTTCACTAGGATTGCTGCCACTAGAATAGTTTTAGAATGTAAGATTAGTTTTAGATTTCGAGAGTTCTTCATTTAGAGAGTTCAGTTCATTGTGAGCTTGAGTGTTCTTGTTGAGAGAGAGAGAGAGAGAGAGAGAGAGATAGAGATTTTCCATCCGCATTGTTCTTGTGAGAAAAAGATAGGGAGAGAGGATCAGAAATCTGATTTTGAGAGAAAGGTAGGCTTTAGACCTTATTTGTGTGATTGTAGATTACTTCTTGGATTACTTCTTGGGCCTTCATAGCTCTACTCCTAAATCCGCGCCTTAAAGCTCAAGGACAACGACCTCCAAAGTGCATGTAGCTTAAGCCACATCCAAGGCTTCGCTGCAGCACCCAAGGACTCTGCAGCTCACACTGCGTTCTGGCATCTTGTTTCATGAAGGCTTTAGAGGATTCTATCGAGGGGAGCAGCGCCTCTGACAAAACAGTCTTCTAAGCTAACTCTACAACCAAGGCTCCAAGACTCCAGCTATGCCTACAACCATATACAACACCATGGATGCCTCAACTGGGATGCATCTACCTGCAATAGGCTGGACCGACCATCCTTGACTGAATGACAGTCTTCACCGCAAGACAACTCTCAAACTCTCGGCGAAAGTTGAAGGCGAAAGTTGATTTACAGCAACTCTCAAACTCTGAGAGAACAGACAATAGATGAAAATTCGTCACAAAACTAAGCAAATGGGGTTGGACCATTTGTGGTATGTCTATCTGAGATCCAACCAGGTCCTATGATGGAGCAAATGGAGAAGGATATGGATGGGCTGATCCGATGTATCTGAGTGAGCTTCAGCGATGCGCCCTGCTCCACATCTCAATCATCATCGCCCTCCTTTGAAAGCCTCTGCATAATTGATTGACATGTGGCAGGGTAAGACATAACCATGCTTTAGTTTCTAAACCTTGGTTGAGTAAGTGTGGTTAAGATAACTCACTGGTCAAAGTTTTGCCATATGGAAGATAAGGCTTAACTCTGGTCAAGTTAACCACAGTAGCCATGGTTACTTAACTATGCCACCTCAGCCAACTAAGCACATAGCCCCTTCACAAGCACACTTTGCATGCAGCATATGAACAGCCTCTTCCACATCATCAAAGGCCCTCTTCTTCACAAAATCTTCGACAAGCCGTAACTTCCAATCCAGGAAGAATTTGGACACGCTCTAAAAAGGAAAAGTGATCCTCTTTTCAATCTCTACGCGCTTGTCAAGTCAAAATCATTGTACGCAATTAGACATTGCCAATATTGAAAGAAATCAATTGGTAAGACCTTTGCAACAAATGAAAAAGCGACGCATGAATGCAAAACGCATGCCAAAAGCACAAGTGCATGAGATGACCATAGCACATAACATGGCATCCACACATAAAGCATTAAGGCACATGGAAGAACAAAGCATCATGCATCAAGCTATGTCAAGCGAAGAAGCAAACGCCATTAACATGAAGCATTGAGAAGCCTATCCTAACCACCTTCAGCCCATATGTTTCTAAATCAAACCTGACCACCTGAGAGTAGCTATGAAAGCACCCAGGGGAGGTATTGACATGTAAAAGCCACACTTTACCACCTTAACTAGCAATGTATACACTAAGGGGAGGTGATGGATTTGTAACTCACATCTGACCACCTTGTAGTAGCCAATGGATCATGGCACCAAGGGGAGGTGTTGAGATATGGTGCCATGAGCACATAGATTAAAGGCTAAGGTATGTGCTAAGGAAAGAATTAAAGTAGCCACCTTAGGATGTGGACTACATGATGTGGAGATGTGGATTGAGGATATTCACAAGGAGAGAAGTGGACCAGAGGATCCCACAAGTGTTGACTATTCAAAGGGCACTCTCTATAAGAGGCCTATCATGTATTGTTGATATAGCACATTTGGAATAGATTGAGTATTTCATACTTCCTATCTCTCTCCCCATGGCTTTTCGTATTTGGTTTGATCCTCCATGATCTTTATGCTCATTAAGTGATAGATTAGGCTAGTACAATCCACACTTTGTCACACCGTTCACTGCTTCCTACTCGGTTCTAGTTGCGCGTGAGCTAGAAAGAGGGTGGTGGTTTGGCAACCTCACAACCATCGATGGCCCTAAGGAGCACCTTGGTGTGACTTTCACCCATACATGGAAATAGCTCCTGAGTTGCCTCGTCGTCAGTTGTTGTTAGCTGAGGGAGCTGTGCTAGTTTATGGTGCAACTTTGCACCGCTTGTTGGACAAAGGAGCAGTTTCCATGAGAAGCAGTGTGGTGGCCTTTCGAGCGCCTAGTGTGGCAATGAGACCATCCAAAATTGGTGGACTCATTCCGCCACCCAAGAGAAACCTGCATAAATGCCTATACCCGCACCCAGATGCGTCTATCTGGGGTGCAGGGAAACATGCACAAAATGGTGTGTGTAATGAGAGGACTTGGCAGTAGAAGGCCCACAACAAGAAGAATGTGAGGCATCGCGAGCTGCCAATAGGTCCATATGTCCACACAATCAGATTTAATGGGGCATTAGTATTTTTAATGAAGACTCGGTCGAAGAGGAATAGAAATATTAAGCTAAGCATAACACGGCCTAAGTGGAATAAATGAGCGCGAAACGATTATAAGAGGGCAGTGGCGAATCTTTTGGATGGCACTTGATCAAGAATGTTTGAGAGATATCCATGCACAGTTATAAAGAGAGGAAGCAAGAGAGGAGAGTGAGTGGGATGGAGAGGGGCAGAGTAGTGAGGGGAGAGGCAGCGGCAGTGAGTGGAGGGCAGAGAGGGGAGAGGCTAGATTACACTAAGGTAGAAATCTTAGTGTAATTTTGAGTAGGGAAAAGCAGTGAGAGAAAATAATAGATAAAGCAGTTGCCCAAAACATTGGCAAAAGGGAGCAATGGGCCCCAATAGGGCCCCCCAATGAGAAAATGACACCTATTAATTAATTAGTCTCGCATGGGTGGCGTGAGGTCCAAAAATTTAACATAGGCTTGAGATGAAAATTTATGTGTAGATTAGCAAAAGCCACGCGGAGAAGATTCTAGAATGGGGAGCTTCTTAGAGAAGCTTCTACTCTCCAAAAGGTTCTTCAGCCTAGTATAAAGACCAGGGTACGATGAAGGGAGGAGGATAGTAGAGAAGGGGGCCTATGAAAGGCTCTCGAGATTGCGATGAGCACCCTCTCTATGCTGATATGGTGAAAGGGGAGGGAGAGGGTGGAGGGAGAGGGGAAGGCTGAGTGAAGGAAGAGGGGAGGACACAAGGGAGGATCCGTGGAAGAGGGGAGCGGAGGGAGAGAATTAACGTAGGAGAAGGGAGCGGCGGGATTGAATTAACAGAGCAAATTAAGAGCCGATGATAGGTGGTTAATTGACAGTGGAAAGGGCGGGAGGTGAGTAATTAATTAATTGCTTTAGGAGAGGAAGCAAAGAGGTAGAAATGGAGAACAAATTAATCGAGCGAGCCATTAACCTAAGCGACGTCGGCCAAAATTTACACAAAAATCAAGAAGCTTCGCAAGAGAGAAGTCTAGAATACGCGAATTCCAAAAATTTCTGCAGCTACAACCTCGCCCTAAGCGTTTATATGAAGAGAGGGGAAGGGAGAGCTGAGGCAAAGGTATCCCCCTCAGAGATGATGAAACTCAAGCCACACCTCGCTTGACCTTCGAAGTTCCACTCGCCACCACAATTGCATTCCAATTTTCGCAGCTTGCAACCCACCTGAATCACCGTCTATCTGGAATTTTGCAAATGTCCAAAGGCTAAAGCTATGTTGCTTAGGTTAATCACTCTAATTTTCCTCCCCTTGTATCCTTTGTTGCGGCCCACCCATCTCTCTCCCTCCCCATCTATCCCTCCTCATCTCTCAACTCACTAGGAATTTTCTACATAAAATTTGAAATCCTTTGGAGTTGATTGGGAATCGCTAGCACATCGCTAGCTATGAATTTTCAAAGATGGACGATCCATTAGGGCACTTATAGTACTGGAAGGCAATACCCATTGTTAATTTAGGAACTCATTTTTTGGCACCTATGTTGCATGTATGAACAAGGTGAAAATTTTACTAGGCCTACAAAAGTCCATGAGATGTGATAACTCCTAGACCCTTAGATTATGACAACCCTTAAAGCACCTCTCAAGGTACCCTTTTTTATACAGGTGAGATTATGACAACCCATTAATGGTTGGGGTCAATGAGAAGCCGATTTTGGCTATTGGATCAAGAAACATTCAGAATGAGAATGGTGACCTCTATTCAAAACTGGCGGAATCCACATAGTGGGTCACTTTTGAATGGGTAATTAATACTCCTGACTCCACTGGAAGTGATTTGCGGTGGTGAGAAACCCGATCAAAATCTTACCTATCAGATGTGCACCATGTACTGGACATTATGCAGAGTTTGAGATATCACAAACTACATTGCTAGACTCTAGTGGAGCGTGATGGCACACACCTTCCACAGACACAAACATTGTGCAGATAGGCTTTATGCTTCGAAACTTCTCAAAGCATGGCCAAGTCATCTGCAAAGCCTTTTATTTGTTTGCACCTTCAAAGGGGCAATAACTAAGGAGAGTAGGAGAGACAATGAGAGAGATCATGACAGGAGAGTTCGAGAAAAAGAGAACATGATAGGAGAGCTCAAGAATGAGAACACAACAAGAGAGCATGCGCGTGCATGCATGAGAGAGATAGAGAGACAGAGAGAGCACAATTGGGACTTGGTAAGAGGGAGAGAGAAGAGAATGGATGTGAGAGAAAAACCTATGGAAATAGGAGTGAAATTCAAAAAAACTAACAACCTGCTATAAGTTTAACTACCATTAACTAAGTGCCCACCCAACACAACTGCTTACTTGTTGGCAATAACCAAGTGTCCAATTAGCATGACTGCCTACTCCAACGAGTAATGTTTGGGCTACTTTTCTGGAGCTTAGCACCTCATGTCCCAAACACTACTATTTGGTCCACCTAACATTGCATCAACCCCAAGATGCCTAACTATATAGAGCCTACACGATCATTACCAACTCTTTTGAGAAAATCATGGGCTATTGAATCTGATAGCAAAATGATACTCATTGTGATCTCCCCTCATTGATTAACTAGGATATTTCCCCCTCTCTACCTATAGTCAACCCCCTCACAATCTCCCTCCCTCCCCCTCTCTCACTCCGCTTAGCTCAAAGAAATGCTGCCATAGATTGGTTCAAATCTATTTAAAATCTACCGCTTGTGCAGGGTGATGCAAAGGTTCATTGTCAACACAAATAGATCGTTGTTTCTCTCTTGTCTCCCTTAATCCTGATAACTTTGTACTCATCCAAAATGTTCTAAATAGAGAAGCTATTGCCTTAATCTCACCAATTTTTGAAGACCACACCACATGCTGTGCAGAGCCATGATCTCAAAGCTGGAGGCCACAAATTAATGCAATTTTCCCCCAAAAGTTCTCTAGGGAGATATTCAGTCAAATTAAAATTTGTTGCAAGGACCGTGCCAAAGTCAAGTTTGTTTTGGGTTCTCCTATTACGGGAATTGTGCAAGGGCCTTAAAAGAATGCTATGATAGAAGGGTAATGTGAGAGGGGCTTTATGAGTAGGGAATCGCTGGGGGGGAGATGTTTATTGGGAGGAAATTAGTGCCCCTTGCAATCGGTCGAGAGGCCAGGAGTCAGCGGCACCGGTTTCGAGCGATAAACGGTGACCATTGGTGAATTTTGGCCATCAAAGGCTTGGGGAGGCAGGCTCAACTTTGGTTCTTTCAATGCAACAGCCATAATAAGACATTACGAGTCTTCTAGGCAGAAAGAGCAACACAGAAAGAAGAAGGAGAGGCAGCTTAATATAGTTTTGGTTGCAATGACATAAATGCTGTTGCCAAATATATTGACACCTTGGCTATTGTTTTGGATAACACTACCAAGAGGTATATGTTTTAGCTTGTTCTAAGTCATTGGCTAATGAAGGACTTTCACAACAATCCCAAGAAGGATTCCTAAACCGAGAAGGGTACTAAAACCCAGTCAGCACTCATTTTTTGTCTATAATTCACTGCAAGTGGTTAAGGTTCCAAAATCTTCAGAGAACTTGGATTTAAAAAGGAGTAGCCTAATGATGTTGATGAATGCATGAAGTATAGGTGAAATTAATGTTCCTACAGCTTCATGGTTACTGAATTTCCATAAGAGAAGTTTATATGCAGCTAGAATCATTTGCAAAATGAGGAGAAAATTAATTTTCCTTTGCAATCGTGTAGAAGGCTAACAAAACGACATGGTTAGCAAGGAGTTGCAAGATATTGTTGTTGCATTTTGGATTGAGCAAACTTGGGTTTCACCTAACAAAAAGGATGTATGTAGGTTTCAAATAGGTAGGAAGCAGTGCATTCAACATCCCACTCATCTTTTGGGTGAGTCACATGTATTATTATCCTCTGGACCTACTTATCTAGATTCTACATGGTAACATCTAAAATATGCTTGATGATAAAACTTTGTGACAATGGTATAAATTTTTAAACTTCTTTAATGGCTAGTTGGCACAGGAGGAATGTTGTATCTTCAACTATTGTAATTTAAGATTTTGATGATTCTTATCCTTACTCGCATGGGGAATGATGTTCAATAAGGTGAGTATTTGCACCGAGAGGAAGATGACGAGATAGACAATCTAGTTGAAAATGGAAATAAAATGGTATAATATTGGACGATGCCAAGGGAAGATGAAATGGAAATAGAGCACATAACAATTACCATATAGCAGTGCTATACTTTCACATACCACTTCTATGTATAGCACACAGTTGTCAAAAGTGCTAGACACTATCACTTGGCATAGCTATGGATAGTGCACAATAGATAATATAGTAGTGCTATAGTATCACTTAGAAAATAGCACTTATAGAAGTTACCATATGGCACATAGCACTTATACCAAGTTAACTTAGCAAAACTGGCACTACTAGAAAGTCAGAGCTTAGCACTTAGCACTTAGCACTTAGCACTTAGCAATGCTAGCACTAGGCAAGCACTTAGTGCTTAGCATGTAGCACTAGGTAATGCTGGCACTTAGCACTTAGCGCTTAGCAATGCTAGGACTTAGCACTTAGCACTAGGAAATGCTAGCGCTTAGGAATTAGCACTTGGCACATAGCAATTAGCATTGCTAGCAACTTAGTGCTTAGCACTTAGCACTTAAGAATGAACACTTAACAATGCTGGCACTTAGCACTACTAGCAACTTTGTGCTTAGCACTTAGCACTTAGCACTTAGCACTTAGCAATGCTAGCACTTATCACATGGCAATTAGCAACGCTAGCACTTAGCACATCATTTAGCACTTAGAAATTATCACACTTAGCCTTTAGCACTTTGCACCTAGTACTTAGCACTTAATTCTTAACACTTAGCACCTAACACTTAGTGCTTAGTGCTTAGCACTTAGCACTTAGCAATGCTAACACTTAGTACTGCTATGTGTTAACATCGCTATCTGCTAACACATAGCACTTACTCACTTGGACAATATTGCTAAGTGCTAACACATAGCACTTAGCACTTAGCTTGTAAGAATCCCAAAACAAGATTGAAGATTTTTTCAACCATCATGCTACCAAATAGCTGTTCCCATACAGTATGTAATAGTTATAGCAATGCTATATCATCTCTAAGAACTACTATGTATTCCACATATTAGTTACAACATTGCTATATATGAAATAGAATTACAAAACTAGCACAAGTATGGCTATATAGTAGTTAGCATAGGTAGCACTTAGCCTAGTCCTTCAATAGTATTAAATGAAATTGCCAATCTATCAATTTGATCTACAATACTAACAATTATCACAATTGGTGATTTTCATTATATTACTTATTGCTTAATTATATTATTGCTTGCTTAACACTTGCCAACTATTGAAGGGATACAATGCCCAATCATGGATTTTGAAGTTGTAGGTGGAGCTATATTTAAGCTTTAAGTTGGTACTTTTCATTATATTACTGCTTCACAACAACACAATGCATCCATAATCATGCACACAAATGTGTTTCCTTAATTTTTAAAAAAAGTTACGGGTGCATCTATTTGCATGTCTATAGACCCGCATCTATATAACAAACAGACATGCCTATAGACGTGCTATTAGACACTTTGTAGAAATTTAAAAAGAAACAAAAAAGACACGCTTATAGACGCTCTGTAGAATTTCCCAAAAAAAAAAAGCAGAATGTTTTCAAAGGGCATAAAGACCGACAAAGTCGGGATGTGAGTAATAAAGTTTGATTTTTGCATTATTTACTTCAATTATGTTTATGACTTTATAAAAGAAGTGATAGTAGTATTTTTGACATGGTAATGGGAGAATGGCACTAGTGCCATTCTACTCTCTTATTACATGATTTGGATTAGAATAATGTATAAGATGTTTTTTGTTTTTTTCAAAATTTTGTAGGAGTCACAAGCATGTCAATGGGCTCTAACATTGCTACCAAGGACACTCACATGGTCACATATGATGATGACATCTATGAAAAGTGGATTAGGACTTTGACCTTGGTTAAGCAGCATGATCTTGAGGGTCAAAATCCTACAATAACATACATGAGGTGTCTATTGGGATTGGAAGATGACCATGTACGTGCACTTCAAGCAAAGATTGAGTCTGAACAAATTGTCTTGGTCAAGTCAAGCAAAGACAAAGACTCCATTGAAATGTCTCAATGGGTGATGGAGATTAAGCATGAAAAACACTAAGAGAAGCGTTCATCAAGGAGTTCAACTTACACCACCCTTCGCCCCGACATCAAACATGGGATGCCCTTGTTGCAAGCTACTTCAAAATTGATTCAATTGTTTATCAAAGCAGCTTGAAGGCTTCATGTGAGTCATGGATCAGAGAGAAGTTACAAGTTGTCAAGGCCACACTTGATTTCCCGAAAGCCACATCATTCTATATTGATTGGGTGATTAGTTCAAGAGAAGGTAAATACTCTACATCGCAGTCTTTTTTTCCTTAAATAGTTATTCAAGTGAACATGGAGATGGAGAGGGAGCACTTTATAACACATCACGCCAAGGGATGGCTTCCAATCAGCTTGTGTGTGCTTGACACTTCAGAAAGATTTGTCAAAGGCATGTGTTGGGATAAGGTTGCCTTCAAGAAGTTGCTCTATGGTTTGATGGAGACCTATGCCACTCCATCACATTTTGTATCGCTATCATTTTTTACAGTGACAGAGATGGTAAATCTCAAGGAAGAAATGGTAGAGGCTCGATTTTGGCATAGAAGGTTTGTGGGTGTTATCCATGAATCAGAGAGCACATAACAAGGTTTTTGTTTTTGTCATTTGTAAGCTCGCATGATGAGTTTATGGATTTGTGCACCTGTTAGAAAATACAAGGCCATACACAATAATTGAGGATAATATTCTTTATTCTGATGAAGATGATGAGTATGAAAAGGATGCAATTGTGAAGCATGGCATCATCAAGGAGTGCATCAAGTTCTATTGTAGTAGGGTACATGAAGTTGTTGGTGACCTTTCTACTAATGGAGATGTGGCATTACAGGAATTGTCAAGCAAAAGAAAGTGATTGCATTGGTGAAGACATCCTAACAACCGACATAGGTAGAGGCTATGTGTGTGGCAAATGCATCAGATAATTCCCATATTAAGATTTGGTCTAGCATTGAGAGGCCTCTCGAGACACAAAGAGTTGATTCACCTATAGATGAAGGAATTGGAGAAGGTGAGCACCGCATTAACCCTTATGAATTTCTCTATATTCTATCCCAAACTATCTTGTACCTCTGATGTATCTCAAGACTCTTTTGGCTGCATTCCAGTGAGACTGTTTTGGATTTGCCATAAACTGTGCAAGTGAACTTACTGCATAACAAATATCTAGCCATGTGATAGTCAGATATATAAGAGATCCGATGAGCTGCTTGTAGTACCTGTCATTGATTGTAAGCTTTTCTGAATCTTTAGTAAGTTTCAAACTCGGTTCCATGGGAGTGGTTGCAATCTTGCAATCTGCCATATGAAACTTCTTCAAGAGACTGTCAACATACTTGAGCTGACTCATGAATGTGCTATCTAAATCTCTCCAAAACTCAATTCCAAGATAATAGTGCATAAGTCCAAGATCTTTCATGTCGAATGAACATGTGATATGATGAAAATATGATATAATAACATGGGGAATGACACTAGTATCGTTCCCCCAATTGGGGTATAAATAAGAGGTACTATTGGCATTCAACATGGCATCATATGGAGAATGGCACTAGTTCCATTCTCTCTCTAAGGTTATGTAGAAATGGTAATAATGTATGCTCCTTTCTTGATTCTATGTGATTTGAAAACATTATAGTTTGAAATTTGTATTGTAATAACTGTCTTGTGAAAATTTGGATTGAAGTGCTTTTTACAAATCTATTGGAACATGGGTAATGGCACTAGTTTTATTCTCCCAATGAGGTTATAGGCATTCTCCATGTCATCATTTGTAGAATGGCACTTGTGGCATTCACTCTATGGGGTTATGAATATTTTATGTTCCTTTGTTCCCTTGTGTGATTTGACTGTAAGCAAAGAGAATTAAAATCTAATATAATATCTATGCTTTCAAAGCATGCATTGTACATTTCTTTTGGGACATGGGGAGAGGCACTATTCTCTCCTCCCAATGAGGATATAGAGAAATGCACTAGTGGCATTCTCCATGACCTTATTGGGAAAATGGCACTAGCACCATTCCCCAAGGGAAGAATGACACTAGCGCTATTCTCTCTTTGAGTTGAGAGAAAAAGGTTACACTATTGGCATTCTCTATGGCCCTTTAGAGAGATTGGCACTAGTCCATTCCCTAATAGGATAATGGAATCACTAACATTCTTTCTAGAGGTGATGGATAATGGTCGTATTTTATGGTCATTTATTGGTTCTCTATGCTTTTGTGTTTTGATTGTATTGAATACATTCCAAAGAATGTAACTATTTGGATTATCCTTAACTTCCACAAGGACCAATGGTGCATGGAATAATATGGAGACATCAAATGTAGAGGAGAACATACCACTCAAAATGGGGACAATCAACGATGCGATGGATACAAGAGGTATAGAAAAAAAAATAGCACCAAAAATGAAGACAATTGCAAGGAATATCATTAGTCCTATACTTTTAGAAGAGAACATGGATGAACATAGTGACTTAGCATTGGGAACAAGACTAGATAATCTTATTGTTGTTGCAAACATGTATGAAAATGTAGCACGTGGTTCATTGGAGGAGTCAGAAGCCAGCAACTTCAAGGAGAATTTGGATCTACGTCCACATACGATTTCTTTGGATATGCCATGAATGACAATCATATTAGATCTGAATGGCTTGCTATTGAGTCGATGCTTGTTCAAGTTGCCAATACATCTGTCTATTGTGCATGGCAAAAATAGTTATATGGTTATTCATCTTGGGTGCATAGAATTCCTAAAAATCTTGCTACAAAGATTTAATGTAGGTATCTAGTCAACTATGATGGAGCATAGTGTACTTGATATGGTAGGAAAGCTGCAAAATTTTGCAAGTTAGAGCCTCCCTTTCTTTGTTATATGGTCTCAGCAAGGATGCTTCACTTATAGCAAGATGAGGATAAATAGGCCCGGCAAGGTTGGTGTTGAGGCAATGTTCAAACCCTTAGCAAAAATCTCAAAGGCATTTGGATGTGATGCTAGAAGGAGAGTCCTTGTTGATGACAGCTTGCATTAGTCCTCCATCAAATTCCATATTTCCTTCTACGTTTGATGTACAAAACAAGGACGATAACATTCTATTGGGAGATTTTCCTTTTTAGAGTGCTTATCTCGTGCAGTGGATCTGCCATCATCACTACTAGTGTCAGAGTCGGTCATGCCATCCTCGATGTCAATGGCTACCACATGAGCAGCATTGAATGTTTTGTAATTGCTAATCTTTTTATCCATCATATTTCAGCCTATCTATAGTATACCTAGCTCTGGTAGACCTGTGCAAAATAAGCTCACTACCAGGTACTCTCAAAACATCCCTTGTCTTCCTTACTCTAGGTGTAACAATAGAAGGAATACCCAACTCATCATCAAGGCTCTGTTTTGAGCCATTGGATTCACCATCCACATAAGAGTGACCTGCATTCACATCAACCATGGGCTAATCTACTTTCTCTTTTCCTTTTCATGATACTTGCATACCACTATCGGCATTGCTTTGAGGAGATCCTCTTGATCTCAATCTGCCTGTCCATGGCGAAGTATGTGTTCGAACCACTGCTAGAGGACACTACAGGTCCACTAATATTTTGTGATTACTACTGTGAATTCTGTGCAGCATTACCATTTTGTGCATCTACATCATCAATCACATTTACTGGTTTATACTAGTTGCTCATCTCATCAAAAACAACATCTTTCTCACTGTAGACTTACAAGGAGAAGGGTTATAGCATCTGTACCCTTTCTGCTGCAGAGAATAACCAATAAAGATGCAGTTCTTAGCTTTTGCATCCAACTTGGATCTCAACTCATCTGGCACATGTTCACATAGGCAATGCAACCAAAAACTTTCAAATGAGAAATATCTGGTTTCCTACCAGCATACCTCTCCTCTGGCTCATGCCATGTATTGCGGCAGTGGGAGTCATGTTCATTATGTAGACTACTGTAGCAACTGCTTCAGCCCAATATAATCTCGCAGGTCTTTTTCGTTGAGCATGGAATGAGATACCTCTCCAATATGCCTGTTTTTCCTTTCTACAAATCCATTTTGCTGTGGGGTATGACTGCATGAATATTGTTGCTTTATGCCATGCTCCTACAGGAAACTTGCAAACTCATTTGAGAGGTACTTTCCCCCTCCATCTGACCTTAGGCATTTTATTTGTAGGCGTGTTTCTTTTTCAACCATAGCTTTAAAAGCTTTGAAATGTCCAAACACTTCACTTTTCTTTTTCATAAAATACACCCAAACTTTTCTGCTGTAGTCATCAATAAAAGTGAAAAAATAATGACAGCCTCTAATAGATGCAGCTTTAGTAGTCCACACATAAGAGTGGATTAATTCCAATGGCCTCTTACTCTCTTGAACATGTCTAGGAAATGGTTTCCTTGCCTGTTTTCCAAATTGATAGGCTTCACATACCTTATGCATTTCTGCAACCTTGAACTTAGTCAATCCTGCAACAATATTTTGGGCCTGCATTAATTTAAGTCGCTGTACATTAACATGACCAATGCGTTTATGCTAGATATCAATATCTGCAACTACACCAGTCCCATGTGCAAACATTGCTGCACTCAATTCAGGCATGTCTGCATCCAACATAAACATCCTACCCTTCTTCTTCCCTTTTGCTATCAAGCGACCTTTATTTTTCATATCCTCAACAAAGCATCCATGAGGATTAAATCTAACCTGCAAGCCCTGCTCAACCATTTGACCAACAGAAACCAGGTTCTTGGTGATATTCGGGACATAAAATACATTAGACAGGAATTTCTTTTTTCCATCCTGTATAGACAAAGGAATTTTACCAATTTGCACAATAGGATGTGTAGTATCATCACCAGTCTCCGCAAATCTTGGTCTTTCCATTTTCCTTGCATCCTGCATCCATTCTGCATGATCTGTCATGTGGTTTGATGCACCTGAGTCAACATATCACACATCATTGCTTTCTTCTGCACTTGTCATAGAATTGATCATGTGTTGCACCATAAACAGGTGCTCATTTCTGTCATCACCCTATCTACTAGAGGATGCATAATTGCCTTACTGCAATTTTCTAGTCATGATGTCATTCTGCTTTTTATAGCAGTCTTTAACCATATGACCCATTTTACCACAGTAGTAGCATTCAACATTGTTGTTTGCATTTTGGCCTCTTTGCCATCCACCATGACCTCTTTGGCTCCCCCTGCCTCTAAAGTTACCACATCCTCCTCCATAGGACTGGTTTTCTTAAATTTGCTGCATATTCTAATTTCTGCCATGGCCTCCAAATTGGCCTGCTCTACCTCTGCCTCTAACTCTTTTAGCATTTGAGTAGAAGATAACTTCTTTTGAGGTTCCTCCTGAAGAAGATGCGCCACCATTTCTCTGCTCTTCAGAAATTAGAAGAGCAATCAACTCCTCAAAATCAAGAAAATTCTCACGGACGGCAATGGATGTCTAGAATTGTGCATAATTCTTTCCTAGACCATTCAAGGTCACAGAAACTAAATCATCATCTTTCATTGGTGACCCAATAGAAGCAAGTGCATTTGCAATCTTCTTCACCTTCATGTGGTAGTCATTGATGCTCATATTTTTTCTCTGCACATTATGCAACTCCTGCTTGAGCTGTATTTTCTTGGCTTGCGTATTTGTGCTATACATTTTTGTCAAAGTATCCCATGCCTCCTTCGGCGTGCTTGCATCCTGAATATGCACAATCATAGAATCTAAAATACTGATAGACAACCATTACATAACTTTTCTGGCTCTCTCATGCTAGCCTTTAAATGCGTGCAACTCCTGTTGATTGGGAACATTAGGAATAACTAGTTCTTGTTCAGCTCCAGTAATGAACTCCTAATAGCCTTTTCCCTTAAGAAAATTCATCATTCTAAATTTCCATGATTGGAAGTTGTTCTTGTCAAGCTTTTCAATGACAATATGTGAAAGAGCATCAGACGCCATTACAAAACACTGCAAAATATTCTGTCACTGCAAAAAAAACACAACTTCTACCTCACAAGGGCAAATTTGCAAAACTGACGAAAGTGATATTTGACCACACAGTCACTTCCTAGTAACAATTATGCATCAATAGGCAATAAGAATGATTTTGTCACTCCCAATACCTCTGCACATAGGCATATGATGTAATTTCTACGATAACTTTTCATCGACCTGCAGAACAGTGGTCGCACAACAAAAACAGGGCACTTTCTTGAGTGCCTGCAAAAAACTTCTGCCACCAAAACGGGCCCCCAAACGCCCTTTGCCCTTTGCCCTCAAAAACTTTCGCCACAAAAACAGGCCCCAAAATGAACCAAGAGTGCACTGTGGTGTGGCGAAGGGTATCCCCAATGCACTCTTGCACTTTCTGGCTATGCTACCTATAGAGATTGGCTCCCAAAATCGAAAAAAAAGGAACGCAACACTAATCCTCTTACTAGGACACTGCGAACTTGGTTTGCTTTCTTGAGCTCCTTACCATGAACCGAGCTCTCATACCATGTGAAGAGAGTGGGAGAGAAGGAAGGAGTCTCACTTGCAGCTTTCTCACGTACACAATGGGGGAATATACACAAAGGTGGAGGCTGAAAATAGTTTTCCTCTTCTTAGTTGTGAAAGCCAAAAGAACTCTAAGTACAAAAGAATAGGTGAACCCTATATGTGGGTCTCAAACCAAACTCAGCTAACTAAGGGGGCATACTAACTGAGCCACCAACTAGAGTACATAAAGATAGCTGTCATCCAGCTATTATTCATGGGCGGTGTACCAATTGCATCTGTAGCTAACAAGTCGGTGACATAAATGCACAACGGTCACCTTGGCATATCATGAGTGGAGCTCGATATCTCAACATGGGGCACCTAGCCCGAGATGTCCCAGAGGACAGACATAGTGCCTAACCCTCCCATAAGGTAGACAGAGTCAACAGAGGGAGACTCAAGAGGAGAGGGCATAGAGATCTATTAGACAATAGCAATCGGAGTCATAGACTTCATGGGTGACACCCTCGGAGGGCAAGTGGATCCAGCTTAAAAAGAAAAAGAAAGTGAGCAAACAGACTCACAAGAATCGGAAACAAAGAGCCAAAGGTAGGGCAAAAGAGCGAGCAGAGCATGAGTCAGACCCCTTCCCTTGGGAGAGCTATCCGCAGATTCACCTTCATGTTAGACCCCCCAGCAAGAAGAGGGGTCCCCTACTTTTGTAGTAGATTTCTCGAGCACAGTGCACCTGGATAGCATGATGTAGCAGGCACTAGAGGAGGTGATAGTAGAGGCTTCTTCAGAGAGATGCCCTCAAGGGATGGGGGAGGATCTTTAGCAACCCTCGGCCCCGCCTTTCCCTTAGCCCTCCACCCCCTCATCAACCTTCTACTTGTCCCCCTCCTCCCCCCCTCTGGATCCCCCCTCCATTCCCCCTACCTCCCCCCCCCCCCTCCACCCCCCGTTGCTCTGGATGTTGTCACCCTCATCACCCGCTGCCCCCCACCCCCCCTTCCCCCTCCACTCCACTTCCTCCTCTAGTGCCTCCCACCCCCTCCTGCTCCAGTGCCTCCCCTTCCCCTCAGCCTATGGGCAAGGGAAAGGCAGTGGCCTCTAGCTCATCCCCTCCCCTAGAGAGGTAGGGGGGAGCCTCCTCATAGGGGACCACTACCTCATGACAGGGAGTGGGGAGCCTCCTCATAGGGGACCATGGCCTCATGACAGGGAGTGGGGAGCATCGGATTCCTGTCGTAGGTTTTAGACTCATTGCTTCACCTTGGACTTTCCTTGCCAAGGGAGTTCTGGCATTTAAGGCCATGGAACTACCTTGTAATTCTAGATTCCTACCTCATGTCTCTTGAGCTAACAGTATTGATTCTGTAGCCTCAAAAAGGGGGTTCACTCAATGTGGTCGAATCCCACACCCATCCCTTTTGGGGCATAGAGTTTTCCTCCATAGGAGAGGAGAAGTAGACAGATAGAGGAGAAGCTGTCTCGCATGATGGACAAGTGGATGGGGCCATATGGGCTAGACCTGTGGTACACGCATGGCTCGTTGGCCTTCTTCCAACTGGTGGGATTCACCCCAGATAGATTAGGCACAAGTTTAGTAGGAGGAGTGATTTGGCTGCTGCCCAAGGCAAGGATTCAATCGTTGACATAGTAGTACTAGGACAATACAGTAGTGTGCAGAGGCGTTTGGGGCTGACTTTTCTTTCATGATGTAGTGGGCATGGAAGATGGGAGTTGAACCAATAGTTACTCTAGTCTAAAGACACACAGACACAGATTACACTCCCTCCAAGCCCCCATCAAAATCATGGAGGTCTCATTTTCTAGAATAAGATTCCAAGAATAGGCAAGATTTGTTCTCTTCAACATCCTCCTCATGATTTGGATAGTGGTGAGTTGGAATGTGCAAAAACTTCACGATCGTGTCTGTAGTCACAGCCACAATACCTGATTCTTTGGTAGGAGCTATAGAGAGTAGTGGTAGATAGGGCAGTTGACATTGTCTTGATCCAGGAGCATATGTTCATCATGGTTGATATCGGTTGTAGCCATCACCTCCTTCTGGGGTAGGGGGCTTGAGATTTGGTCCTCTACAATTGGCAAGACTAGAGGGGTTTGTATTCAGCTTTGCTAAGGGTCTTAAATGTATATGCACCAGCTTGCTACTGATAGCACCGGCCATCCTTCTAGAGATGTTTGGTAGAGAGCCTCCTTGATGTGGACTCATGGATTGTTGGAGGTGACTTCAACAATCTAGAGTTCAAGGAGGATAATAAGCAAGAAGGGGCTTTGTTTGCAGAGATGCCAGTAGCAGAGCGAGGAATTTGGGAGCAGTTTGTTTTTGCAATTAGCGGCAGCGGCAGGGCCCCTAGAGGGAGGAAGAGTTTACTAGGATTCCAAGAAGCCTCCACTTCTCCTTTGAGGAGACGAGACTTGGTTCTACATTGGGGACTGAGCTATGCATAGAGGGGAGCCATAGGCATCTTAGCAGGTACCATGATGTCAGATCATGCTCTGATTATACTCCATCTTGAGTAGATTTGCCCGGATCTTCCCTAGAAGGGCATCCACATTCTAGACAGCTTGCTTTAGGAGGCAGAGGTTCAACACTCCATAGTGGAGATCTAGTAGTAGCTAGAGTGTGTACCTTCAAAGAGTTGGGAAAATTGGGTTGCAAAGGCCATCCAGAAGAGTAGTGTTGAGCTCCAATCCCAGGCATTCAGGAGGAGACATGCATTGCAAGAGAGGGAGATAGCCTTGAGGAGAGATCTATCTTCCATAGAGTGACTTAGGAAATAAGAGCCAGGCTCCCAATGGTTCAGTGAGAGGTACGAGGCTGCGAGGCTAATCCTACAGGACCTAGAGGTGTAGAGGACAAATTTCTCTTATTACTTGTATTGTACCCAGAGATGTAGAGTCGGGCCCTCCTAAGCAAGCTAGTGGTTTGAAGCAGGGGGACTCATTTGGACCAGGCCTTCCTTGTAGTGAGGAGTTCAAGAGGCAGCCAATTCTTTGACACCCTTAGGTCAAAGACATAAAGGGATGATACACCATGAGCCACTACCTTTCCATTTGCCTTGGATGTGACAGTGAGTTCTTCATTGTCGACCGAATAGGACCGACATGTTGTGTTTGTCCATTTGGCTAAACAAAATATTCTTGCACAAAGTCGATACATAGAGTACACAGGAAATTAGCTCCTAGTCTCCTATAGGCGTGATGAATGGGATACTACCAACACCCTCAATAGGTCATGTCCAATTATCCCCCATAGTTACATAAGAGTCAGGATGCATACCTTCTATGGTCTTAAACAAATCTTTCTTGTTTAACATGTGCTTCAAGACTCCTCTTTCCATGTACCAACATTCCTTGCCTTCCTTCTTGCTGGAGGAACTCCCTTTTAGAGCTTGAAACCTTACTCTGATACCATGGAAATAGGAGGATAGAATCTCTCACACCTCTCTTTGACCTTTAGCTCAAAATACACTTAGAAATACTGCACAAAATTTTCTTGCATTTTGTTAAAGCCCACAGAGTTCTTGAATTGGGATGATCATGCATTGATTCTGCTTGGTCAAATAGTTGGAGCCACATTAGTACTTCTGATTTGACAACATCTTTGACATTGTGTGCCCAAGCCATTCCTTGTTTATTTCAGAGGATACTAACATAGCTAATGTTGCCCTCTTTATATCTAGTTGATCTAAGTTGTACACTGCTTTCACTTTCTATAATAAGTAATTTCTTAGGTTAGAGAGCATTGTCTCTTGGCATGCATCTCTTGAGGTGTTGGTAGGGTTGGCAGTCTATGAATCTTAGGGTGCAGGCTAAAGCTTGCAAAGACTAGACTAGTATTCAGCTGAATGGCTTGATGCTGCTGCCTCAAATGCTCCCACCAATTGTGAGACCACATCTCGTGTTCTTTGCTCTGATGGCAATGATCGAATGCATGCATCTACAACTTCTTCTTGCTTCTACTCTATAGAGAGCCTTCTTTCTTCTCATTGTTTCTCCCTCCTCAAACATTGCAAAAGTGTCTTCCAATGTTGTTTCAACATCGTGCCATTTCTTTCCTTGCCCCATAATTTGTTCCTTGTGCCTTGACCAAGATTTTCATCTTTCCTATCTCGTCACCTCTATCTACTTCTCCTACAAGCCATGATGAGCTCCATCTTGCCATTGATGATGATCAATAAACCACCAAAATAGACCCACTAGGACAAAGAATAGTTAGCTTGTGAGGCAAACAAAGAATAGAGGACAACTTACCCAAGTGAAGAAGCTAATGCCAAACCAAAGAACGAGGTCATGTCGAGTTGACACTGCATGGTGTAGCTTATAGAGTGACAAGAGGAGGATGTACTTTAATATTCAGCTATTTGCAAGGTGGGAGATGAAAAAATTTCCAAAAATGCACGGGATAGATAAATTTTCAATTGCCATGATTTCTGCCCTCCCACGATACACATCACTAAAGTTGGATATATCGGTTGCCCTCAAGCAAGAGCAATGTGGCCCATTGCTTCAAAATATAAATAGTTCCAAAGGGTCTTCTATCGGATTTGATACCATACACTAAAAAATGCAATGACCTTTGACATGCTTATGTGCCACATAGCAAGAGATTTCAATGAAAAAGGACAAATACAAAATTGTAAATAGTGTTGAGTTTATTAAAAGATATTTGCACATGCACAATATGCACATTTTCAAATTCTTCCACTCTACGGTGGACCTAGATACAAATATCACCAAAAATCAATGTTTTAATACCAACATGTAGTGGTCCCACTAGTTTGGCTTTCATTTTTTCAATTGGTTTTGGCTTTCGACAAATCAAGGAAAAGTTATAGAGCGTGCCCTTGAATGAGTGTGCATAATTTTAGGACAACATTGGAGGCACCTTAAACCACATCTAATGTTTCAATTAGGTGTGTCATTTTTTAAAGGAGAAGCTCACATAATTTAATTTTGAATGATTACTTAGTTGCATGTATGTGTAGAATAAATTTTTGATGTTTTGAATAAATTGTTATATCCTATACTCTTCAGGATGCATGCTTCACATGCTCACATGCAACATAGCACTTGTAATTCTTTAAAAGTTTCATTCCAAATCTTTATTCCATATTCTTTTCATCTCATGTTTAATTTGGGAATGTGTACTACAACTTGAAGACCAACTTTATCAAATTCCTTTGAGTAATGCATAAGTTATGGGTCAGGCAAGATACCTATATACAAGAAATGCCTTGAACCTCACAAAAAATGGATAGACCCAAGCAAACATTGACCAAAATATTCAATAGTATGGAAGTCAATCTAATAGCCACAAAATTGCCCAAGATTGCTCACATCGTAGGGATCTACAATAGCTCCAAGTCTAGGAAAGACCAACTAGGGATGTTGATTTCCTGGTAACCATCTCGGTCATTGATACCCTAGTAGAGGAGGATGAAGTACCAGTCATCACAATGAAGATCAAAAAGTAGAATGTTTCAATCATGATCATTGATGGTGGTCTGGAGTTAGTATTCTAAAGCCATGGCTTAGTGGTGATGGCTTAAATTTAAACATTTGACTCAATGCATGATCAGGTGTAGCCAATTGTGGAACTATTTTAGGGGCAATTTTGGGGGAGATGCAGTTTGTCAAAACTTGTTGTTTTGAATACCATAGAGCTCTACAAATCTTACCACACAAGCAATTTGCCCTCCTTTGCGCAGTCTTTATGTTGCATCTTTGTGCATCAGATTGTTCTATTCGCAGCGTGCCACCTATCATCTATGCATAGGTTTTCCATGCTAATCAAGATTCGCAACCACCGCACTAATGTTGGCTTGGTGTGACCACCACCGCATGGTTCTTGGAGGCATTTTAGTGGTTGCTGTAACTACTCTTAATTAAAACAAAGAAAATGCATTTACAATAATAAGCTGGGTCATGTGAGACTGGCATTGGAGTCCCACAATTGCTGATATATTTTACAAGGAGGGGTCCCCTTTCTTAGCATACCATTGGGTAGGTTTAGAACCAGCCCAGTGGTTGGAATAGCATGTCATTATAGTGTATGAGAGTGTAATAAATAGTTTAAAACAAATGGTTAAAAGTTAATCCTAAGTGAAGGAAAATGTATTTCCTTGTGCAACCACCACCCTGGTTCTATTTTAGTACAGGCGATTAATGCTAAACCAAGGAAAATATATTTTCTTGCAACCACCACACTAGTTCTATTTTAGTGCGGTGGTTGTAGAACGTTAAACATTTTATTTCATTTAAAAGTTAATCCTTGACAAAGAAAATACATTTTCCTTCAATTTATAGTTAATCCTAATCGAAGGAAAATGTATTTCCTTTAGGGGGGCTACAGTTAATCCCAAACCAAGGAAAATGTATTTCCTTGTGACCACTATGCTAGTTCTTGGACCTATTTCAATGCTTCTTAAAGTCAATCCTAAAACCAAGGAAAATGTTTTTCTTTATGCAACCACCATGTTGGTTCTAATTTAGTGTAGGTTGCAATTAATCCTAAACCAAGGAAAATGTATTTCCTTGCAACCATCATGCTGGTTCTTGGAATTATTTTAGTGATGCTTGCAGTTAATCCTAAAACCAAGGAAAATGTATTTTCTTGTGCACCAATTGCTTTTGCAATGACTTAAAGTTGAAATTTAAAAGAGATTACATCTGGCAAGTATAACAACTCAACCCTTCAACCCCCAATGAAGACGAAAGCCTTCATTACCCCAATTATGATGATGCCAGCACATTTCCCTACTCATGTGGGACAATCCTAGGCACATTATCAACACGACAGTCCATATGACACTAATGCATCTCTAACCCACCTAACACACCTACATTAACACCCGCACTTGCACCAGGGGCACCGAATTTGCATGCAACTAAGCTCCGGCCAATTCCTCTAACAACCCTCTGACCCAAATTCCCCCCTGAAATTCAGCAAATCCCTTTGACTTCTCCACAACACGACATGGCCGAGCACTATCACAATGATAGGGACCTTGAAGTCGAAGCGGAAGGGAACAATTTCTTCAACCCTCCTCGCAACAATTTTGGCAACAATAATAACAATCAAGGTAGATGCCCCTTGGGCAAACTTGAACTTCCCAAATACAATGGTAGGGGCGATCCAGCCCAATTCCTCTAGCATTTTGATGCCACATGCCAAGCGGGTGAAGATCAATCCAAAGAAACCAAGGTTGCCTGGTTCCGCATGGCCTTAACCGATGAAGCCTCAGAATTGTACCTAGACCTCCTAGTGGAAGAAAGAGCCACATGGGACCTACTGTAAACATAATTCAAGAGGCGATTTCAAAGACTATAAGATGATCTTGCTCTCCAACTAAGCAAGCTCAAACAAGGTCGGGGAGAAGATGTACGCACGTACCTGGGCAAGATGAAACGCTTAATTGCCAAATGCAATTTGGTTATGCAACATGCGATTGCATGCATATTATAAGCTTCTGTGGTGAACATGTTGAGAGTTCACGCTCAACATCATGTGATCATGTGTGCATAGCACCATCACGTGATCATATGTGCATAGCACTAACCTTATAGAGTGCTATAAAGGAAACGGTTAGATCCCCTAACCCTAACCCTAAATGGGTTTGTATATATTCTATTTTTTCAACTAAATCTAGAGTACAGTTAGTCATTTGTGGTGTGCTCTCTAGCTGTGCCCTCTCTCCTCATCTCCACTCTTCTCCTCTCCCCTCTTCATTTTTTGTCATGGTATCAAAGCTCCCTTGCCTTTCGATGAGGCATTGTGATCCTTGAGAGTGCGAGAGAGATCGAAAGATTGAGAGAGATCGAGTGTTCTCTTCCATCGAGAGAACTTCTTATTTGATAGAGAAATTCCGTCCATTTGAGAGGAATTTCCGTCCATTCATTTTGTGAGAGTTTCATTGAGAGATTCATTCTTTCTATTCCGTTCATTCTTCCATGAGGGTGAGTAGTTCTTCTTGTGAGAGAGAAAGAGTTTCATTTCATAGTGTTTGAGAGAGGGAGAGAGTTATTCTTTATGAGAAATCAAAAGAGAGAGATGCTTTGAGGATGCCTCCACTATAATTCTTGGTTCTTGGTTCTTCATCTCCGAGATACTTCTACAACTACGACAGACTCCTGCACAGCCAGCTCCATAACCAGCTCGCTATCAGTGGCTCAATGCTCAAACATAGCCTTCCCTCATTGAAGGAGTAGTGCAGTAGATGCTTGTGCTGCCTCAGCCCGTGAAGATGATCCTTGGCTGCTCGATGCCAGCGGACTACTAGGTGATCCCATCGGCGAAAAGCTCTATTGAGTTTCAAGCACCACTGGAGCTCTGATTAGTTTCTTCAACAAAAGCCACCAAACACCCAGCATCTATAATTGCCTCTCCATCGACTCCAAAGCAACAAGGGCGGCCGACTAGCTACAACGACTCCATCATCAAAGCATCTTCATTGTGCCTCGGTTGGACAACTGGACCAGGGCTCTACAACTAAGGCAACTCCTACCATCGACCAAAAGCTCACACTATACACAACTCAGCCAGCCGACTCTATCAACGGGCTGTAGCTCCTTCTAGCACCTCCTAGCTCTTATAAGGCTCCTAGCTTTGACTAAGCCAGGCTCCAGTGCATACACCGAGAGTAGCTCAAACGGTCTACTAGGGAAAGCAGACCTCCAACCAGATTGACATATGCTCAGAAAGGCAAACCAATTTAGGTTGAAACCACCAATTACGCTCTTATGACTACCATCATGGCTACAGAAGAGCCAGTACTTTGAAGATGCAGTAGACAAGCCAGAATGGCAAACTGCTATGAATGAAGAAATGGATGCTTTGTATAAAAATAACACTTGGGAATTATGCGACCTTCCACCACGAAAGAAGGCCATAGCAAACAAATGGGTATACAAAGTGAAGTAGAATCCAGATGGCAGTATTCAAAGATACAAAGCCAGACTAGTTGCAAAAGGATTTGCACAACAATATGGTCATGACTATGATGAGACTTATGCTCCAGTAGCAAAGATGGATTCCATACGGTTCTTGATATCACTAGCGACACTCAGCAGATGGAATGTGTATCAGCTCGATGTCAAGAATGCATTTCTCAATGGTTATCTAGACGAAGAAGTCTACATGCAACAACCAGCATGTTATGTTGAACCAGGAAAGGAGAATAAGGTTTGCCATCCCAAGAAAAGTCTCTACGGCTTAAAACAAGCACCTAGAAGTTGGTACAGTAGAATCGACAAGTATTTTGCTGATTTGGGATACATGAAGTCCAATGCAGATCATACTCTCTGCTACAAAGTTCAAGGGGAAGACATTACTATTGCACTTTTGTACGTGGATGATCTGATTGTGATAGGAAGCAAGGATAGGTTCATCAGAAAACTGAAACAAGACTTATCTGCAGAGTTCGACATGAAAGATCTTGGACTTATGCACTATTGTCTTGGAATTGAGTTCTGGAGAGATTCAGATAGCACATTCATGAGTCAGCTCAAGTATGTTGACAGTCTCCTAAAGAAGTTTCATATGGCAGATTGCAAGATTCCAACCACTCCCATGGAACAAAGTTTGAAACTTACTAAAGATTCAAAAAAGCCTACAGTCAATGACGGATACTACATGCAACTCATCGGATCTCTTATATATCTGACAATCACACGGCCATATATTTGTTATGCAGTAAGCTCACTAGCATAGTTTATGGCAAATCCAAAACAGTCTCATTGGAATGCAGCCAAAAGAGTCTTGAGATACATAAGAGGTACAAGACAGTTTGGGATAGAATACAGAGGAAGTCATCCACAGTTGCATGGATACTGTGACAGTGACTATGCCGAAGATCATGAGACCAGGAGATCGACACAGGGATATGCATTTTTCGTTGGTCAAGGTGCTATATCATGGTTGTCAAACAAACAGCCAACTGTTTCTTTGTCTTCGACTGAATCAAAATATAGAGCACTCACTACAGGTGCATGTGAGGCTATATGGCTCATAAACAGATTACTTTGATGAGTCTAAGCCAACAACAATATAGTGTGATAATCAATCGGCTCAAGCATTGGCCAAAAATCCAGTATATCACTCTAGGACAAAACACATTGATGTAAGAGAGCACTTCATCAGAGAAAGAGTGTTACTTGGTGACATCACACTGCAGCATTGTGATAGCAAAGAGAATCTTGCAGACATCTTTACCAAACCACTCGGTAAAGAACCTTTCGAGAAACACCGATTAGCTCTTGGTTTGACACAGAGGAAGGACATTCCCATTAAAGGGGTGTGATGGAATGTAATGCTCAGTCCTTCTTCAATTCCCCAGAGTCATCATCTTGAGGGAAGGCCTACTTCATGATGTTGATCTTGAGGGAAGGTGTTGAGAGTTCACGCTCAACATCATGTGATCATGTGTGCATAGCACCATCACGTGATCATATGTGCATAGCACTAACCTTATAGAGTGCTATAAAGGAAAGGGTTAGATCCCTTAACCCTAACCCTAAATGGGATTGTATATATTCTATTTTTTCAACTAAATCTAGAGTACACTTAGTCATTTGTGGTGTGCTCTCTAGTTGTGCCCTCTCTCCTCATCTCCACTCTTCTCCTCTCCCCTCTTCATATTTTGTCAGAACATGTGCGATGAACATGGAAGTAGAAGAGCAATTTGACCATGATGAAAGAGTTCAGCCCCGCGGGTTCACTCAAAGGGATATTTTTTGGTGAAATTTGCACAGGGAGAGCAGCAACAATGCTTGTGGTTTTTGCAGAGGGTTTTACTTTTGACAAAGTATGGTTATTTCCCCCTGAACAATTATGCACTAATGCATTATGCCGAAATGGACCATCGGGAAAATCGGGCACAAATCTTCATGGACATAATTTTGGGAGAGATTACCAACAAGAGGAGAAGTGTTTAGCATAGCAAACTCCGTTCAATTTTGTTTGCATTATTTGTTCAAATCCTTGATGTTCCAAGACCTCGACAATGCATCCCGAAATCTTTTGAAGAGGAGACAGAGGTCAAGGTGGAAACCTTGCGGGAGTCAGAAAACAAAGAATAGATGGAAGTATTATTGAAGGCAGGGTACACAAAAGAAGAAATTCGAGAGTATTTGGCTAGTAAAGACAAAGGGCTACAAGAGCCATTGGATGTCCTCAAGATTCAAGAAAATCAGGGTGAAAAGCCAAAGATTAATAGAAAAATGGTCAGGATAAAAACTACACTAAAGAGGCCCAGTGACCCAAAGGAAAGAAAGAAAAGTTTATTTCCAACATCCAAAAAACAGAAAGATTCAAAGCTGATATTGGAGAAGGAAGGACAGAGCTACAAATGCTAGGGAATGATGCAATACAAGAAATGCTAGTATAATCGACTGAGTAGATGGATGAAATTTTGCCAGAATAACCAGAAAAACCTGCATCGCCACAGGAAGGGAACCATGCCCTTGAAACGGATTTAGAAGATGAACCTCTAGAGTAGACGTATATTTCATATGATGGGGCAAGAAAGGCATTGGAATATTTGGAGAAGTTTCACATTTAGGAGGAACACATAAGTGTTCAGATGCAGTATATATATGAAGAAACTGAGATTGTGGGTACTTTCATGCCAAATTTGGAGGTTGAAAACCTAAAAGCACAAGTCACAGATTAGATGACCAGTTTATGGGCTCAAATTCAGAACAGACTAGCGCATCTGGAAAAACAACCCCTGCAGAATCTAATATCCCAGTGTTGGAAAGTTTGGGCTTGACAAATTCATTGATGGAAGAAGACCCACCTTTGGAAATTAAGGGGGTGGAATTTTATTCAGCACGGTTAACCTTGCCTTTTAAAACTTTACTGTCACAAGAATTTAGTAGTAAAACAATTGTTTTGCCTAATCTGTTGCCAAATTTTGTAGATCAAGAGAATCTCGAAAATCAAGATAATTTGTAGATAGAAAGGCTACATAATTCTGACTACATGATTTAACGGTGCTAGGTCAGTTGAGTCTCACATTGAATATCACATTGAGGGTTTTGAGAAAACCACTTTACCATTTGAAACAATTCATCCTCTGGACACTCTCATTAACACAATAACTGAATAAATTAATGAACCTGTGACTATTGATGACGGACACACGGAGATAGTACATAGGCCTATCATTCATCTGGTGTCATATTCTGAAAGTCAGGAAGAGGAGCATAATATTGCAGACAACGCGAGCTTGCAAGATGCGCTCCAACTAAACCAATCCTCTGAACTTTGCTTTAATTGTGACTTGTTTTAAAGACATAATGTAATTTAATATAGCACAGTTTTGTATCGAACTTAAACTCGAAACTATGGTAGACAGCTATGTTTGGAGGTACTAGGAATCTTGGTACTGCTCCAAGCTCTTCTCTTTATTTTTTGGCATAGTCTTGTACTGGTGAGATGTGGCACCAAAAAGGGGGTTTACTATCAGTTAGAGGATAAGGATTGATAGTATATGATCAAGCTCTTGTGAGATTAGATAAGAAAATTTGTTTCTAAAATTTATAGCCACCGGGATGTGCCCTATGTTAACATAGTTAAAATGTCTATTCGGATACGGATAAAATATATATTATCCGAAAAGGTATAGGAAAGGGGTAGTAACTGTTGGGATCAATTGTAACTGAAAAACGGGTAATCCACATGGAGATGTATTGGAATGGAGATGTAGAAAAAAGTGAATGAAATCTGAATGACACTCTTCTCGTATTTACCTATTTGTTGGATTGCCTCCAATTACGTGTTTTTTGAACTTTCAAATTACGATGAGGGAGAGAGAGACTTTATCCTGTTATGTTTGAATTCATAATGCTTCTGATTAAGATGGTAAATCCACGTAGACACGTTAATCCTTCATCTTGCAATGCATTCAGTCGAAACTAAATGTGGAGTACTCAACCTTGTTAACACAATGAGCACATGTTTTCTTTCGTCCAAATTTTAAATGCTCTACGCACCATGTTGATTGATAGGACTAGGGGATTTCATTGTTTCTTAATCAAACAGGCCTTTTGGAGTCCAAATCTATCATGTCTTCTAAAAGCTCTTCTGTCTTTCCTTTGTTTTCTTTTTGCCTCTTCATATATTTTATTCTGATTCTCCATTCCCTCACAAGTATGGAGATAAAATGTGTTCACCTTTTTTGCAAGTTTATACACCTTTTTGGTTTAAGGTGGTCTATGTACAAAGATATGACTTTTGAATCTAATATGAAGTGATACTTGCTCAAAATAAATAAATAAAGGTGTTCACCTTTAACACTTGTCGTTCTTCACATACTCTTCCTTTGTGCAAAGTTCCCTTGACTTTTGGATCATCCCTAAACTTGGTTGTATATGCTTTATCAAGGCATGAACTACCCATTCCTTAAGATGTATGCAAACTCTGAGCACTTTTGTTTTCTTGATTTCATATTCTATCGTTTGCATTCCTTGAAAAACTCTTATGCATCAACTTCCACAAGGCCCTTGCTCCAAAGGGCTACCTCTCTTAACTTTTGCCATCTAGGACCATAATTTGTCTTATCTATCATCATGTATTGCATCTTCTTCACAAGCTCCACGATCTGTAAATTATGATCGTCTTCGTTAATTAATCCTCCTAAGATCCTTTCACGATTCTAGCAAGTGCAGGTTTTTCGCTCAACTCCCTTGAAATCTAGTTTCAACTATTTTGTAGTCTGACACATTCGATTTGGACATTGCGTAAGACAGATTGCTTTTGGGACTGAGGATTTCGGAAATAAACATCCTTGAAAAGATAGTAGGAGTTAGCCTGAAGTCAATAGGCCCCCCTAGTGAGAAAGCACTCGCAATTAATTAATTAGTCAAGTGGGGGGCATCGATTGTCGATTCAGGTAAGTGTTAATTGGTCGATTAAGGCAAGAGTTAATTGATCGCAGGAGGCTTCGTGGCTTCTTCGAGAAGCCTTGGACTCCAGAAGCTACTTGAGTTGGGTAGAAAATGAGGAGGCCTCTCCAACACAAGGGGGAAGAGCTGGGGAAAAGGAGAAGGGGGAGAGAGGGAGACGGGAGGGAGGGAGAAGGAGAAGCAAGGGAGCAGGAGGGAGGGAGGAGGGAGGAGGGAGGGAAGCAGGGATTACATTAGGTAGGTTAATTTGCGATTAGATTAGAGGATACAATTTGACTGGTTTGTGGTTAGTGAGGTAATGGTGGGAAGGCAGCCAAAAGGTTGGGGACACGTGCAAGCAGAGCATACGTGCGACGGAGACACTATAACTCGCGCGAGAGAGAGAGAGGGGAGAGGTGTTATTGTGATTTTCGACGCTCCCGCATCTTTAAGATCTGCTCTCTACCTAAGCGATCCATCCCTTGCTTGATCCATCCTTTCATGAGAATTTGCGATTTCCCCTACAAGCGCTATGGTTTCCAATGAGAAGGCCTCTGTCACCAAGGAACAAAATGAGAGACATCGCAAGGTAATCCTAAATTCCTGAAGCTCTTCTTTCTCTTGGGCCTGTTTCCATCTTCGCTGTTTTTCCGTGATCATTGCTTTCCAACCACCGACTCTTCTCTTGCATTCATTTTGCATCTATCGGTTCGTAGAGAATGCCGCTAAAGAAAGTTGGAGCTTTTCGTTAGAGGAAAAATAACTCGACGACATTTGCTTGGAACATGCTCATAGTTATCTTTGACAGTGAAATTGTCGCAATTCAAGATTGTCAATTTGTCATCAGATCTTCAGTTCAGCTTTTGGGGGCTTATGATTTGTTAAGAAGGTTGTCTACGTTTGATTATTCTTATGCTTGTCTTCCCGTTGACGTCGTGGAAGATGTGTTTCATGCATCCAGATATTGGAAGGTCTCATGAAGCTGCCAGAAAATAGGGAGTGTGCTGACTGCAAAAGCAAGTAAGCTGTCTATTTTCTCACTTCTCCATTCTTCGTTATCTTTGAGGCATCTTTCGAAACCCAGAGGCCTGCCAATCCTCGAGTATTGATGAGATCGTAAGTGTTCCATTGCGCAAAACCCCCCCGTTCTTTCCCCCTCCTCTCCCCGCTGGACACTTTCTTCTTCCTGTTACCCTCTAGACCTTCGTCTCTCTTTATCTTTCTTTTTTTAGCTCCAACATACGGAGGTTTACATTGAGTGCTTCGACAGTATTGAGATGTTTCCAGGACCCAGACAGCAGCTTAAGCTTTGTATTTCTGTGCTTGCAATACGTCTTCTCTTCATTTAATACGCCTGGTGTGGTTTTGTCTTTGAACTTGAATTTGGATGTCTAGAAACCCTTGGATTATCACAATTGCTAACTAGACAGCAGGGCTTCTTTTAGTTAGATTGGGGTGGTTCACCGAATACACACAGGAAAGAAAATGGTGGGAGGGGTTTAACACATGTGAAAGTGAGCAAGGAACCGTGAGGGCCTTGGTCAACGAATGCAAACATTGAACTCTAGTGTGGAGGCCGGTACGTTCCGCGGAGGACACTCGAGGGGTCAAGTAGTCGACTTTGTGTCAAGGTCCGCTAACCTTTTTGAAGGTGGGTTTTAGATGAGATGAGATGTATGGTGGACGTGCCCCGATGTCTCCAAACAGTACCTTAGGAGCAAAGGTAACTCGAGGCCGCCTCGCCTCCGCGTGGGAGTGTGTGCTTGAAGCCTAAGGGCTTACCTGCAATGGGCATGTGGTGCCGTGGGGACTTGGGTTATAAAGGGACCGTGGAAAGCAAACCTTGCATGTAAGGGAAGTGGTACTAGGTGAGAGAGTTTAAGGGAAGATACGTTGTCTTGATGAGGGACCGAAGTAGGGTGCTAGCTCAAGAGACTAAGTCCGAAACCTAGCACTTTACATAGGGACAGAGCTTGGAGGATAAGGCTGTTCTTGTTTCATGCAAAGGCAAGGCAAACAACAAGGGCAAACTTGGACAAGGTAAGCCCAAGGAACAAAGGCTAGACACATAGCAAAGGATTCTAGATTGAAGAAGGGGGACCAAATGAAGGAGGAGGAGGCTCAGCCCCAAAGGGAAGACTCAAGTGCTCATTTGGTGACAAAACACACACTTTTTTTTGGGGGTGAAACCACCGATTCAATTAATTAATGCAAATTACAATCGCCACTACCAAATATGGCAGCTATAAGCAGTGGGAAAACACTTCTAAAAAATGTAGGGAAATGTCACCTGTATGAATAAGCTCTTCCAGCAGTTAGTTTCATCATTGGAAGGTTCTGACAACCAGTCTTTAGTCTTTCAAGTTTCCAATCCTCCAGTCGATCTTGCACTTGAAAACGAGGAATTGGGAGGAAAGGCTGAATTAAATCCCGCAGCTTGTACCATACAGGCCTGGAGTGCATGCCCAAAGCAGAACGCCTATTCGTTGTAGGAAAGGACATGAAAGTACCATCATCTTGCACATGTTTGACACCTTTGCATGCAAGAAAATATGCTTTTCAGGTTCTAACACAGCAAGAGGTGTAGGAAAGAGTCTGCTCCAATGTAGGCTCTCCAATGCCATACTATTTCCCATATCTGGTGGATGTCCAGACCAGTAGAAGTATTGCAGGATTACTTGCCAATCAGCAATCAGTCGGCTAGAAAAAGACTGCGAAGAATGTTTTCTTGAAAAGAGAATCCCAGAAAGTGGTCTCCCAGTTACTGTGCATGAACCTTAGTGCACATTCCAGCAAGCATTTGTGTCCATGGCTCCTTCTGAGCTGCAAAAGCAAGTAGTATGGTAGCTTCTCGAGCTATGAAATGATAGTGTATGTTTAAAATGTTGAGCCCTCCATGCAATTTTGGAGAACAAACTAGCTCAACTTTCAGGAGACGGAGAGCTTTCTTGTCTTTTCTTGTTCTCCAAAGGTATTCCATTGCTTGTGACATGAAAGCATCCAAGGTTTTCTTATCCCATGCCATAAGCGGCAAGTGTAACTGGATATAAGCCATGATGATTGCTTGTACGATACACACTTGTAGCTGCAAGTGTAACTGGCCATATGTGTGTCTACGCATCGTACAAGCAATCATCATTGCCTATATCGGCCAAGTAGAGAGCTTCCATTAATCTAGCTTTTGTTGGAAGTTTCCTCCTTTAAAGATATACACCAGCCAATCGGATATCCCAAATGCCATACTGTAGCTCATGCTAATCTTTTGTAGTCAAAGGCAAAAACTTAGACCTTTGAAAATTAATATGTAACTGTAACATGCAACGGTAATCTGATCGTGTAATTCACAACAGGACCTTCTTTAAACCTTTAGCGAGGAATTAGCGTTATACATCATAGAGAGAGAGAGGGGATAAGGGTAAAGAGAGAGTAGAGTCGACAACCAATTGGGTCCCTGTACCCACTCCCTCAATTAGGAGAGAATTTGCTTTATACTTGGAGAACCGAGAAATACAAAGAACACTCTTCAAGAGAGCACGGAAACATTCTTTTGAAGAGCTCACTGTGCACACGTATAGCAAACCCAAAGACCCAAGAAGCAACGCCGACCAATACCGAGACCTTGATGCTGTCCACATTGACGATGTAGGACACTTCTGCAAGGCAAGGGAGAGGCTTGTGCTGTCCACTGGAATGCATGAGAGTGAAAGCTAGGAGTGATAGATCCTATAAGAGAGATGAGAGAGAACTGAAATATAGAGCTGAGAATGAGCTGTGTAAAACTGTAAAATATAACTGAAAAGAGCTGCTGAAACAGACCCCAAACCTTACTCCGTTTGCTGTCCGGACTCCCCGTCTGATCCGCTGCGAGAACACCTTCCCAGAGGGCTGAACTAATGCCAAAGGCTGAGGCTGGTCAGAGGGCCACTGTGGGTGAGTGTCAGGCTGTTCAGAGGGGGCTGGAGAGGAGCGGTAGGAGGCTGAAGGAGTGGGGGAACTGAATGAGAAATGGGGGCCTGAAGGCCCCATATTTATAGGATTGGAAGGGCTGAGCTTTCAGTCGGTTTTCCTGGCCCCATTAATGGCAGCCTAGGGAGGGGTGCAAGGTTTTCTTGGCCCCATAAAAGGCAGCCCTAGGCCCCATAAATGGCAGCCTAGGGAGGGGTGCAAGGAAGCCAATAAAGGCAGCCCTTCCCCTACCATTCCTTCACTTGTTCCAGCCCTGAGGGGGCCCCAAAAGGGCTCCTATCCTAGGCTGGACCTAAACCTAACTCTAAACCTAGACGGAAACACTACCCTACTATTCCCCAGTGGGTACCAGTGAACCTGACCTAAGGCCGAGAGACTGACTTACGTAGCTTGTGATTCACTGTCCTTGGACAAGGGCTCACGAAGGGGTCATAGCATACGACAAAATCTCGTATTAGGAAACTATAACGCCCCTGTCGATGTAGCCAGTGTGTCACTTTGCACCCAAGTGTAGGGGTGCATGTGACATTCCTTCCTTCTTAACTTGGCGGTAGGTTCATTGCTTCCAAGTTGTCCACCAATATCTGAGGAAACTCCTAGAAAAAGTCTTCGTTCAACCACACCGCTTCATGGGTACCTCGATCACTTAATTTAGTGTAAAACTCTTGGATCCTACGTCCTGACCCATGCTTAAATTTATGAAGAAGGATCTGTTCTGGTTGCAAAACTTCGGCTTCATCAAGAACTTCAGGTTGCTGCTCATAAAAAATCTTTGAAAGAGGAGGTCGAAAATATGGCTTCAACCATGCTATATGAAACACATTGTGCATAGTGCAACTGTCTGGAAGGCGTAACTTCATTGAGACATCGTTGATCTTTTGAATGATAGGGAATGGTCTGAAGCTCTTGAAGGACAGCTTAGGGCATTGCTTGCCCACCTTCTTCAATCTTGCTTGATAATGTGTAAATACACCCATTGACCGTCTTTATACTGGACATCTCGTTAGGATTTGTTAGCCTGGCGTGTGTACGATGCTTGAGCTTTGGCAATGCGGCTTTTCATGGACTCCGTAATCTTTGCCATTGATTCGGTGGTTTTGTTGGCTTTAAGAGATGGAGACACCATCCGCCATATACTTGAAGAATAGGTATCGTTCAAAATGGCCTGCACAAGAGGAAGAAACTGCTCCCACTTTTCCTGAGCATCATGACAATATGATTTCAAATATCAAGCGCCATACCATTATACTTTTCCGTCTCGCCGTTCGATTGTGGATGGAAAGCAGTGGACATCTACAGCTTACTACCAAAATTATCAAACAAGGCTCGCCAAATGTTAGACGTAAACTTGGAGTTCTTATCGGATATGATGGTCTTTGGCAATCCTCCAATGTGGTACCAGTACTTGATAAGCAAACGAACTACATCTTCAACGTTGGCTGTTTGTTTGCAGGGAATAAGCATACAATATTTACTAAAGCGACAAACAATAATAAGACATGAGTGTTACGTGTACCTGCGGATTCTGGAAGTGGCTCCACGAAAGCCTGAAAAGGACCGTCCGGGATTGGCAATGGCATAAGTAAGCTTGCCGCTTTCTTGTGGGAAGCCTTGACCTTCTGGCATATCCGACAATTCTGAACATAGCCTTATACGTCATTCCACATCTTTGGCCAATAGAAATAGTGCTCTAACTTCTCCAAAGTCTTGTTGATACCTTTGTGACCACCGGTAAGGGCGTCATGGCAATCATGAAGAAGCAACTGTCATTTGTCTTTGAGTACATATAATCTTTTCTTATAGAAAAGTCAACCGTCCTCTAGTGAGTAATGGCCTGAAGCAAGCGTTGTGGCTAATTGGAACTGCGTGCCAAACTCTACTGACTCCGCGTATTGTGTCTTCATGCTATCAAGATCCTTGCCTTTGATTTCGAGCACAGTGGCCTGCTCAATGGTTTGGATGGAACCTTTCCGACTGAGAACGTTGGCAACGGGTTTGTTTTTGCCAGGAACATACTTGATCATTCCCCCAAACTGCTGGAATATCTGGCTCCACCGTTGCTGCCGATCGCTCCATTGTGAACTAGGCATTGTCTAAAGCCACTTAAGGGCTTGGTGATCTGTCTTGACCGTGAAAGTTCGTCCGTATAGGAAAGGTTTCCAATGTTTTAATGCCTGGATGACATTGAGGAGCTCTCGATCATAAATTGAATAGTTCTTTTCAGCATCGTTAAGCTTTCTGCTGGAATATGCCACGGGCCTATCTTCTTGCTGTAAAACTGCCCTGATGGCGATATTGCTAGCATCTGTGATTACTAGAAATGGATCATCCCAAGAGGCGATCTTCATAATTGGTGCTGTTGTGGCCAACCGTTGTAAGTCATGGAAGGCCTGCAAAGCTTTGCATGTGACTTGAACTTTTTGTCTGTGGGTCTGACTGTGTCGAGAAACCATCCATGTGCGAGCTGTATGCTTGACACAAACCCACAAAGGAATGGATCTCCTGCGCTGTCGTGGGGACAACCCGACTTGTGATAGCTTGAATCTTCTCTCGATCCAATCGAATCCCTTGAGCACTAATGATGTAATCTAAATACCGAATTTCCAGCAAGCCGAACTCACTTTTCTTTGCGTTGAGGTATAGCTGGTTATTGCGCAATAACTGTAAGGCACATCGCACATCCTTAATATGCTACTCGGCTGTAGCGGAAAAGATAAGGATATCATCGAGAAAGATGAATAGGCACTTCCCAATATACTCTGCAAATACCTGCGACATCATCTTCTTAAATGTTGGTGGTGCATTCTTCGGACCAAAGAGCATGACAACGAACTCGTAATGAGCTTGCTCTGTTTGGAAAGCTGTCTTTGGGATGTCAGCTTAAAAAATCCAGACTTGGTGGTAGCTACTCTTGAGGTCAATTTTTGAGAAGCATTTTGCACCATTGAGTCTTTCCAAGATGTACTTGATGCGGGGCATAGGAAACTTGTTGCTTACTGTAAGCTTGTTGAGTGCTCTGTAGTCGACACATAGTTGTGCATACTTATTCTTCTTTGCCACAAAAAGAATGTGTGCAGCGAAGGCAAAGAAGGTCTAATAAACCCTGTGCGCAGTAATTGAGTCTTTCCAAGATGTACTCGATGCGGGGCATGGTTAAGCATATATTGGGGTGGGAGAAAATGAGCTTTGAGGTTGGTCACAAACGTTGCCCAAATGAAATTCGTCTTAAACGTTGTTGGGTCAGTATGCTTACTAGCTGAACGAGTGGACTTTGTCTTGCTCATCTTGAATCCGCGCTAACCGAAAATGAGCTACGAACTAATGAATAAATTGCAAAATGACTGAATGGTCACACTTACCTAACGAAATTTGGAGTGGATCGAGTGAGTGGTGTTACCTTTGTTGATGACGAAGCTGTGGTAGTGACTGCTGCTGCGCTCAAACTTGCCTGCATAGCGGCTAACATCTGTTTGTGTTGGAGAAGCATTGCCTCTCGGTCTAGCTTTGTTGCTTCTCTGCTTGGGCGAGCTCTGCGTGTCGCAATGCCGCCTCATTTTTTGCGTTTCTCACGCATCAATAAGAGCAATTTTTGGAAATTTGTGGTTCCTCTTTCTTCTAGCGGCTTTTCTGCTTCATTTTCCTCCAGACGTTGTTTTGTCTGGTCCAGCTGTCTTCTACTTTCTTCTAGCTGGGATGAGTGTTCTCTGAGTTGTTGTAGGAGGACCCGATTCTGCTCTAGAAGGTTTGCCATCAATTCTTGAGCACTTGGCGGAAGCGGATCTTGTTGGTAGTCTTTCTCCTCTTCATAGTCTTCAATGATGATTCCTTTTCCTGACCCTTCCATGGCGCTTGATGTGTGTCCTTTCCGGATCTCAACACAACCATACACTCGTGGTAGTCAAGCTGGATACAAATCGAAGCTCTGATACCAATGTAACATGCAACGGTAATCTGATCGTGTAATTCACATCAAGACCTTCTTTAAACCTTTAGCAAGGAATTAGCATTATACATCATGGAGAGAGAGAGGGGATGAGGGTAAAGAGAGAGTAGAGTTGACAACCGATTGGTTCCCTGTACCCATTGAAAGCCCCCTCCCCCAATGAGGGGAGAATTTGCTTTATACTTGGAGAATTGAGAAATTCAAAGAACACTTTTCAAGAGAGCATGGAAACGCGCTTCTGAAGAGCTCACTGTGCAAACCCAAAGACCTGAGAGGCAACACCAACCAATACCGGGACCTTGATGCTGTCCACACTGATGATGTAAGACACTTTTGCAAGGCAAGGGAGATGCTTATGCTGTCCACCGGAATGCAGGGTTACTGTGTGAGTGAGAGAGTGAAAGCTAGGAGTGATAGATCCTACAAGAGAGTTGAGAGATCGGTTTTCCTGGCTGATTGGCTGGTCCCTTGGCCCCATAAAAGGCAGCCCTAGGCCCCATAAATGGCAGCCTAGGGAGGGGTGCAGGGTAGCCTATAAAGGCAGCCCTTCCCCTGTCATTCTTTAACTTGTTCCAGCCCTGAGGGGGCCCCAAAAGGGCTCCTATCCTAGGCTGGACCTAAACCTGACTCTAAACCTAAGACGGAAACACTACCCTACTGTTCTCTAGTAGGTACCTGTGAACAAGGACAGATTTGTTCTAACCTGACCTAAGGCTGAGAGACCGACTTATGTAGCTTGTGCTTGACTGTCCCTGGACAAGGGCTCACAAAGGGGTCAGAGCATCCGACAAAATCTCGTATTAGGGAACTATCACGCCCTTGTCGATGTAGCCAGTGTGTCACTTTGCACCCAAGTGCAGGGGTGCATGTGATAGTAACCCAGCAACCAATCCATATAATTCCAAAGTATCCATGATAGAGCGTCTGTCTGACTGAGTGTTGTGCGGAAAGAAAAAAGAGTGATCTGCATATGCTTGAGCCACAAAATATTTGCTATTTGGAAGTTACAGCCCATGCAAACTGACCTCAGTTGTAAGTTTGTCCATGTATAATAGTAATGGATGGGTAGCAATGACATAAAGTAAGCACCGAGAGGGCATCCTTGCCTCACTGATCTAGCTCACTCTAGAGAAAAGGTATATCCAAAGTGAGCATCTTGGGGAAGCACAATAGGCATTACAGTATCCAGAAAAGATTTATAGCTTTAATCTGTGATGGAGTAAGTGGCAATGGTGCTGCAAGCAGTTGGCTGAAATGAGTTATTCATTTTCAAGCTCAAAAGTATCCAATGTCCAAGTCCCATTCAATCTTTTAACGCGAGCAGTGGATTGTTTTTGCCTAGAACTGTGCAAACTTTTAAAGAAGCTTTGATGAGCAACCCTTATCCTCGAAAGCTTTTGTCGTGCATGTATTTGCCATGAAGCATGTGCTGGTCATTTTGTCTTATGCAGGTCCTAGCTGTAAGAAAATCAAGCATCTTGGCATTTTGCAATGGTCGTAGCTGACACAATCTAAGATGTCCTACATTTTCTATTTTGCAATTATGACATGGAGTCTTTGATCCCCTAAATATTGGCAGCCATACTGCATCCTTGTGGCGAAAGAGTGCCAAGCTACATCCATATCCTCACGGGCTTGCATGAGTAAAGGCCGAAGTGCGTGCTTCACCATTTCTATAAACTGGCGATGTTCCAGATAACTTTCATTGACAATAAGAAACCTTTGCATGGGCAGCCTATGAGCATGAGTATGCATACCAAAATAGAGACTCATCCAAAGTGGTGAATGGTTAGAAAGAAGAATTGAGTGGTCCACCCACACGCCACATGTGAAATCATTATTCAAGTCAGCATGGATCAAGTACCACCTATCTAGTGCGCATTGTGATGAAATGTAAACCCTTAATCAGAGCGTTTTGACAAAACCCAAAGATCAAAAGCATGTATATCAGAAAGCATAGCAGCTCAAGAGGTGCGTTCCATAGTTAGCGACTGGATCGATATGTTGTGTTGTCATCAGAATTTGGAGCAGTATTGAAATTTCTACAAAGGAGAGTGTTTCCACGCCATGGATAAGCTGTAATCTCTGACCATAGACTTGCTTTGAAGACATAATAATGTAGGGCATAAAGAGATGCAAATTCATATACTTCTCCATGGATCATGCATTGTATTACTAACCATTTCCCACGGGGATGATGAAAGCAAGATAGGGATTGAGATCTCGTTTGCATATCAGCAATGTGCCATAATATCCATCACAACCAGAATAAAATATATCCTAACCTGCAAAGTGTAAGAGGATATATTCTAGTCTTATGAAGGTATATCATAAGGTGCAAAATGTCCATGTTCTCCAACAAGCATGTGTTGATTATGCTCTTGCAAGCAAACTATATGCGGCTGTGTTTTATAAACATAATGCCAAAAAAGCCTCCATTATTGGGATCATGGAGGCTTTGTACATTATGAGAGAAGCACTTTAGAGGTATATACATGAAAGAAAAATGATTTGTGTGAAAATAAAAAAGCAAATCAGCGAGCATCATGTGCCATGACATCAATGCTATCAGCCATATCATTTCCAAGGTGCGTAGAAGCAGCTATACTATGTTTCCCTTTAACAATGTTAGTCCATAGGGCACAAACCATAGTAACATCACAGGATGTAGCCCTGAAAACAGATGCAACCTCACACTCATCCCATGCTCTTGATATTGGAGACCTCATAGGAGCTGATGCTGGTCTTTTAGGGTTGTGTCCTCCATCTGGCTGTACCTTTTCTTTGCCTTTGCTTGACTATTTTCTTTGACATTGTGCATGTGTTGAGGTTGAGGCCCAATGGGAGATAGAATACCCATTTTACCTCTGTCTTTCCCATTCCACACCGCAGTAGTCACTTTATTGGGCGGGGGTAAGTCAGGCTGCAATACTGCCCCTTGGGGGAGGCTGATGCAATAAAACAGGGCACTTTGCAGACACATGGCCAAATTTGTGACATCTGCAGCATGCATTTGCAAAATACTCCCCATTTGAGTTCACAATACTTAGCTCCCATATTCACTATTTCAACCTTGATAGCAATAGAGGCTATAGTTGCAATCTGTTTTCGCCTCCTTGTCTCAGCCATTTACATAGCCACCTACATCAGAGCCATTTTTGAGCTGTTTTGAGGCTTCCAGCACACATATACTGGCCAATTTTCACCTTGGTGACCTGCCTTTGCACTTAGGAGCTGTCCTGCTGAGCCATCTTGCACATTTCGGACCTGTTGCAGCACTTCGGAGTGCCTTGGAGAGCCACCTTCCATATTTCGGACCTATCTCTGCATTTTAGAACACCACAAGCCATCGACTAGTTGCTGGAAACGCCTACAGCAGCACTTCATCCACCTCCTTGCACACGTGGAGGTTGCTGTTTCTTTTCAGGGCCCTGGACCAGCCGCCATACTTTCTGGTTCTTCATCTGGTGCTGCGAATTTGTTACCTCAGTTTGCACACATGGAGCCTCGCCCTCGTGGTGAAGGGCAATCAGCACAAGTCATAGCTTGGGATGAGAAGAATGACAAGGCACTGGCGCTTATTGGTTTGAGGCTGGCTAACAATCTACTTCATCATCTTTGACCTCAATAGTTCAGCCAAGGAGACATTGGAAAGCTCGAGAATCTTTTCACCAGATTTGCTGGACCTGAGGAGCAAGCTTTATCTGCTATATTGGATGATCTATCCCTCTCTGAGGTGGTAGATGATGTTTAGTGCTATTAGTCTTTTTGTGTTGAGTCAATAAGGGTTCTCAGCCTTGAGTAATCTTGCACCAGACACCGGAGTGACCCTTAACTTAGCGCCCCTTTCGGTATTTCTTATATTTTATTCAGAAGGCATGCAAATACAAGAATAGCACCACAGCGCATCAGCCCACAGTCAGCAAACTGAATGATCCGTTCACAGGCGCTTGCGTTCTGTGCAATCACAGAAAAGGCATCCCAGTCCAGTGCAACATTCCATGGCAGCCCTTCTTCCGATTAAGGCTGAGGGGTTCTAACCTGGGAGCTTTGATACCCACTAGGGAGTCCTGGCAGGAGAGAAATCAGGTCAATCCGTCTTGGTAGTTCCGATACCCGTCAAGGGAGTCCTAGCAAGACAGAGGCCAGCAAAACAGCCACACCTGGCTATTCCTGGCAAACAGAAAGGCCAGCTGCGCAAAGCAAAAGGATCTGAAGGAAGGCTCCCGGAAAGCAATCAACCAATAGGAAAGCTCGGGAAACCTTGGGAAAGCAGCAAACATGAAATCGAATCTCCCTGGGCAATATCTCTGGCACCCTGGCCGGTGAAAATAAGCAAAAGTGACCCTCGAAACCTACTGGAGGAGGATCGCCAAGCCTAGAGGCCTTCTAGAGAAATTTGCCAACTTTGGAAGCTTGGCCTGGCAGATGAGAAAACCTGTAAGCAGAGTGTTGGAAGTCACCAGAGCAGTCCAAAGCAGTGCAAAACTGAAAACGATTGGCCGGAAGAGGCTCTGGTAAATTGCTAATTTCCAAGACAGGCTGGCAGGCTCCTGGAGATTGCGAATTTGGCTGGAGCAGCCCTGTGAGCACTCAAAGCAGTGAATCGCCCTGTCTGGAAGCGGAAGGAAGCACTGAATCAGTGCGCAAACTGAAAACTCATGCTTTGGCGGCACCCTGATGAATTGCGATTTCTGAAATCAGCTCCCAGGACGGCCCTGATGAAGTGCGAATTCCTGTAGCAGCTCCTAGGAAGTGCGATTTTGCTGTCTGGGACCTGGCAGGGCTCTTGGGTGATGGCAGATCTATAAACTGGCTCGTGGAAGGTGTGTGGATAGCTGGGAAGCAAGAAAAACTAGATTCTGATCTGAGAGAAAGCTGAACCAGCCCTAGCTTAGCCCCCAATCCACTTGAGCTAAGAATAGCTGCCCTTGCTTGCCCTGCAAGGCACTTGATTTTTACCCCTCTGTAGCCCTCAGATCCTTTGCCTTGGCCCATGGAATTAATTGCGCTGAAGTGTCCTTTACAGATTTAATCACTTTGAGGCCAGCTCCCACCAACTGATTCTAGCATCATCACTTTGGGGTTTTGGCTTCTTGCCATTGGTGATATTCCATATGCCTTCTCGCATAAGAAGAAGCCGGAGTTTCATCTGCCAAGTTGGAAAATTGCTCCCTGAGAATTTCTCGATGAACGAGGAGTTTTTTATGCTATCCATTGGTGGGAAGGTCTTAGCTGTTATTACAGCCAGTGTCTAAATCCCTTACAATGTTTACTCAAATTTTGCAAAAAAAGCCCCAAATTTTACATAGTAGAAGCTTCAATTATGCCTAAGGAAGACACAGGACAGAAAAGCCCTAAATTTTAGGGTTAGGTTGCTGCAAAATTAGGGTTTGCAGAAAATTGGGGCTTTTCAAAATTTCCTAGAGCATAGTGTTCTAGCAATACTAAGGAAGCTTCAGATCATAAAAGCCCCAACAAATTCACCCAAAATGAGGCAAAATTCTTGAAAATCGCAATTTAGGGTTTTGGGCTCAAAAATGGGCTGGAACAAGCCGCTCTTCAGGTCGTCATGGATCAGAAATGCTGGGCTTCAAGGTCGGTCTGAATCCCCTCCAAATGTGGCGGCGATTTTGGAGCTGAAATCCCAAGAATGGTGGCTCATTTCAGATGCAGGTCGTCTGTCGCCGGTATATGCGAGACGTCGCCAACATCATTGCAACGACACCTTCGTAGGATTTGTCGTAGTAGGTCAGGGGCGGAAGGAGGAGAGCGAGGAGCGGCAGCAGCAATGGGCAAAATTCTTGGCCGAGATGCGTGAGCAGACTACGAGAGAGGCGTGAGTAGATTGCGAGGGATGCGTGAGCAGATTGCGAGGGAGGCGTGAGCAGATTGCGAGGGAGGAGAGAGGTAGCAAGCAGAGGAGTTCGCGGAGGAGATAGCGGGCAAGAGGTAGCATCAGCGCGGACAAGAGAGGTAGCAGACAGTGGAGATAGCAATTCGAAGGAGAAGGATTACTGCAACATCGGCATTCTTGAGGCTGATGGTGCAACAAAAATCAGCAATTCGATGAATGACGTAGATGACGAGCCGTGAGCTCTGACAACAAGTGGTGCAAATTCGCTTCAACAATGGCCGATGAGCTTCAGCAACTCGTGAAACATCTTAACAGCTCCCAATAGCCAGTCACAGTAGCAAAAACAGAAAGTCTTTGTTGGCAAAGGTAGAGCTACTCAATCGGAGAGGAATGCCATCAGGTAGGAGCTTCAAGGTGGCTCTGATACCAACTGTTGAAAATGGGGAGAGGGTGAGAGACACTCAATCACAGGTTAGAGACAAGAGCTGAGGCACGAACTGATGTTGATAGATTGTGTAATCATAGCAAGTACGTAGCCTTATTTATAGGCTAGGCAAGCCTTATCTTCCCACACAGACACCTCATAGATGAGGTCACGCACAAGAGAATCTAGATCCTATAATCTAGGGGAGGAATCACACCTACCACATGAGGTGGCACAAGTGGCCTCAAGACTCTTCACACTCACACAACTGCAGGACACTCCTAGGACTCTAGGACCACACACACTAGGACTCCGATAGTTCCAACAAAATGTTCCATATGTTTCTAACACTTCTAAGTTTCTAACGTTAAGGTACACATTTTGATCCAACCTTGAAGTGAGGAGCTTCAAAGCGCATTTCTTTGCAATTCTTTAGTTACTTGAATTGGTATGTGATGAGAACATAGTGTAGCTTTGCTTACTAAGATTTTTTTATTTTGATTTTTCTCTTTTACTCTTAATTTTGTTCGATTTCTCTTACAAGCTCTCTTCTTCACTTGTCTCTTTTTCTCTCTCCTTTGTTCTTTCGCTTGTTGAAAATTATTATTATTATTTTGGGTAAGATCGGATAATTTCTAGGCTTATGAAGGGGTGTGTATATATATAGGCCCACTTTAGATATTTTTTTGCTTCTCTCTTGTTTAGACCTATGTTGCTTCGCCCTTGCGAAGGAGTTTTCTTATCCACACAAGGCAACTCTAGATATTCTTTCTTGCTTTAGATCTAGTCATTGGATTGATGATGTTGCTTGTAGTGGGCCATGTGGATCATTGAATCGCGTAACTAAATCAGGCAAGAACACACCATGAAAGCTCTTTGGGCACCAAAGTGACATGCCTTAAAGATGCAATCCTTTGGTAGATGGTGGTGAATTTAGTTGTATCGATCACACCCACATCCATCCGCATGTAGACTCCTCATCTTAAAGGGATCTCGGACGATGTTTTTCTCTATGATTGACATGCTTTCCCACTCAATTTATTAAATACAACAGGTGAAAATAGTGTTTTTTAAAAAAATAAAGAGAGAAAATAAATCATATAGTCTAGGTTTTCAGAGTAAATAAGAAAATTATACGTTTTAGCCTTATTATCTAGCTTCTTTCTCTTTTACTTTGTGGCGTGTGCATGAGAAACGCCATTATATTTTTTGAGTGATTGACCTGTGGCGTCACGCCTTTGAAAGTCCCCTTTGTGTCTTGAGAGTGATTCAAGTAGACTTCTATCTTTGAACATAGCCGTGGATGTCTTCACCTCCTCCTTCTTACACTTAAGTCGCGAGATCTACGGATCAAGCTTCTTCAACAATCTTACAAGTTGAAAGGGAGCAAGATATGGATAGCTGAGGAATTTACACGAGCTTAATTGAAGAACAAGGCAACCGAATTAGTTAAAGTCAGGGCTGCTAGGAAGGATGGAAAATGGGCAGTTTATCGTGAAGGCATAGCACTAATCAAAGAGTTTAAATCAAAACCAAAAGACTCTCAGTCTTAAACTGATGTATGGCTGATTATTTTTTCAGACTATGATGTAGGTATTCTAAATAATTGGGGTTGCTTTTGCACTCCCTGGGAGCTGCCATGTGCCCTCCCTAAAGCAGATGTACTAGACGGTTTCTGTTGGTCTCCCGTGGACATTAATAGACTTTCTTTCTTTCTTCCTATTATTATGTTCTATCAAGTGCTAAACTAATCTGTGAGTGAGTGCTTTGGATTTGAACCCACAACATTATGTTGGGGGCCTTGTGGTTGTGACCATTACATATAATGTCAACACTATGCTATTCTAGCTACTAGAATAGTGTGCTAATTAAATACCATATGATAATAAAACAGTGCCAACTAAAAGTATTGTAGCTTTAGTTGCTAGTATTCCAATGCTAACTTAAATATAGTGTCTTACCTTATGCTTTGTTGAGAGAGTAGCAATGCTAACTTATGTTTTTATACAATGAGTGGTTAAGAGTCTGTAATTCATTATCTAGAGTCTGTTTTTAGTCAAGGGTGGAGTGGGAAAATATATGCTGATGAAGTTTTGTGGAAGGAAAATAGAAAACTAGAGATTGATTTCAAGTGCTGGGTATATTGATGAATTGGTCTGTGCAAATGAAACAAACTTGAAAATTCTGTCACCAATCTACTTTGGCAGCTCTCTAAAGAGCATAATAAGCCACATAGTAATCGCATGTTATGTGGATGTGTGTTCTATCATCGTCTTTGCATGCTTGGACTTCGAAATATTTAGAATTGCAAAAATAGAAGATGGTCAATCTGAGGGGTTTGCAGAGTAGTGAGAGAGAATTTGTTTATGGTAAAGTGGATGTTTTGAATAATGTTGTAATTTGTTGCAAGAAAGAGAAATGAATATACATTGGTAAGCTCAGTCTCTGGTTTCTTTTAATGTAGGGCACCAAGGTGGGCGAGTGTAAACCTAGGAATCTTTGTGTGTATCCAATGCTCCGGGATTCATCGCAGTCTTGGTGTTCATATATCAAAGGTGTGTATGAAACTCAATTTAGCCAACTTTTTTTTCATCCTTTTCTCTTTTCTTTCTTTCTTCTTTTATATTATATATTTTAGTCTTACGAATCTATATATCATTCTAGTCATCCAATCATTAGAATTGTACATCATGATATGCTTGTTATAACTAGGAATAATATGCACCACTATAAATTATGTGCACACTTAAATTTCCATGTTCACAGTACAGTGTTATTGTTCATATTAAGGTTGAACTCAAATAGTTCAAATAGTGCAAAGCTGAAGCGTGAAGTGATAAACCAATGTCGCAGTTGTTGTGCCAAAAAAAGTTTTCGAGTTCAAGGTGTGCATACAATAGTTGATGACAAATTAATTATAGCGAAAGACATCACCATCAACTCACTATTGATTGCTAACCTTCTTTCTGAAATGACTCATGGGCTTTGTAGCGAAGCATCATCCGTCTGGAATGGCATGTTGATAAATGGAGGGTGATCCGGTAGAAAATAGTCAAACGATTTGTAACTTCCCTAATGTGAAGTCCACCTCATGCACTACCTTCCAACATCCTGTCAATGGCTATCGTGGATATTGAAGATCCATTACCATACTATAGACGGCTACCGAAGATGGTGAAGTCATACTGAAGGTGACCAATCACACTGAAGGTGATAGATCACTGTGAAGGTGATAGTCACACTAAAGGTGACATGGCCACATTGAAGGCAATCATCACACTAAAGGTGCCATGGACACATCAAAGGTGTCATATGCTAGCACTATAAATAATGTGGTCACGCTGAAGGTGACATTTAGTGAAGGTAGCATACATGGTGATCAGCCATGGTAAGAGCAGGCTCCGAACTGTAAATAACATGTGCATAGGATTTGAAGAAGATAATCGGCTCTTTTGTGAAGTCCTATGACAAGAACTTACACAAAGAAAACTTATACGTGTGGTCAGTAAACATATGATTATAAAAAAAGTAAATGAAAATAGGATATCCAACAATGATCCATAAATATAGTGGAGAAAAGTGTAGGTATGTTACATTCATTTGTTTATATCGTTGCCTCGTTTCTGTTTTTGTGCAGGTTCGGTCAGCAACTTTGGACACTTGGCTCCCAGAGCAAGTGGCATTTATGCAAGGTATTTTGATAACTCACAGAGTTTGCACTTGTTTTGTAGTTGAGAGGAGAGCATACTGGCATTTGCTAAAAGTATTTCTTCTGTTCTATTTATGTTGTACATGTCCATTTTGTTCGCATGGTATTGCTTAATGTTTTGTCTCAATTGCATGATTTTATCATGGATTGTCATTTTGAAACTGTGTTTTACAACAGGTATGGGAAATGTCAAGGCTAATACATTCTGGGAAGCAGAACTGCCTAATTCTTTCAAGCGTCCCACTGAGAATGATCGTGGGGGACTTGAATCATTCATCCGTTCCAAGTATAGTTACTTCACCATACTTCTTCCTCATTATCTTCGGTTCTGATAAATTTTTTAGATAGTTGTTCCTCGTCATTCTATCAGCGATATAAATATGTGTGCAGCTTTAGACATACCCTGGGCTGAGTTATGTGATCTTCAAAAGTATAGCTGCAGCATGTTCAAATGCATACTCATCTTCTCTCTCTCTCTCCCCAAAAGGTTCTATAGATTTTCTTGTGACTGTTTACATCACTGACGATTGAAATCATGTGGGAGTGGTACACAAATTTTTAGTGCAGCTTTTATGGATTTTTATATTCCTGAGCTAATGGGAAATTACTGACGAAATAACTATGATGCAAGAGCTCTTGAATGCACATGAGTTTGTCTACTTTGAGTTTGGGTATATTCAGTTGTTCGATGGTATATATGAAAATTGTTCCCTGCATAGTTGTCATGATGTGCTATTTAGAATGCATGTGGGACTCTGTATGTGCGTAGTTTTTGAAGTGTCAGACAGGCATACCAAGCTTGTTCGTGTCTATTGAAGTCAAGGCTACATGCATAAAACCAGCTGAATGTGAAAGGAGGGTATGGAGCTTATTTTAATTGGATGTGATGAAACTACATGCAGAAGATTTTAGTAGTTATAGAGAGTTTTTTTCTAGCATTTGGCTAAGTGATTCTTCATGTATGGATACGTAAGTTTTATAGCCATATTTTGCATCCTTTTGCTAGACACTTTTTAATGCATTGCAAAGTCTTGTAGCTCTGCATTTGTCATTGGGGCATACAGGCCAAGCAATTGAGACTATGTCGAGCGAGCAAACGTCATGAGATGAATCCCTGGCAGATAAAATTGTATTGAACTAGCAAACAGTTGTTTTATATGAAATGATGACGTTGACTTTAACTTCTTTTATGGGGGGGCGTTCTAATGCATCATCAGCTCATTTTTAGGTACGAAACAAGGAGGTGGGTTCCAAGGAGCAACCGTTCTCCATCTAGAGCACGTGAGGATAGGCGTTTCTCAACAGAAAGGCGCAGCAGGAGTGCAGATAATGGAAAGGAGCGCAGGAGCTCTGACCATGGCTATGAACATGAAAGAAAGGACACCATGGGTCAGGAAGCTTCAGAAGTGCAGGAATTACCAAAGGGTGACCATGATCCTGAGGATGATCATACGGAAGCTTTTCCATCGTCTAGTTCACCGATTCGGCACATGGCTAGACCGTCTACCTCCCATTCTCCTGAAAGATCTGCCAGCAAAACACAAGTATTTTTTGTTTTCTCTTCAGTATGCAAATCCAATCCAGTTGAGACTTTTTCTATGAAGGCTTCAATTGTTGCAAGGTCAGTAAAACTCAGACTTTAGTGCTCTAATTTATGTAACTTGACAGGAAGGTGGAAGACATGCTGGTTACTTGCCTGCTCCCAGGCCGCCACAAAATCCTTTGCACCCTGTGCAAGTCACACCTGTGCTTTCTGCATCCAAAGTGGAAGCTCCCACTGATCTTTTTGATCTTCTAAACATTGAAGATCCTCCTCAGACTGGAAGTGTTGCTGCACCACCTCCTCCACTGGATGACCAGTCATGGGCTGCTTTCCAATGTAAGAACTGAAGTTCCTATGATGTTTGTCGTGGTTGATGACATAGCTGTTGGTGCGTGTTCTTCTCAAGTGGGTTTATTCGGATCATGCATTTATATGCTTCATCGTGCATTTTATATGCTTCATACTACTTACGAGTGTAAGGATCATATAATGGCAGTCCGGTTTAGACATGCAAAAGTATTGTATCAAGTTGCTATCTGAAACCTTGTTTGAAATCCGAGCTCAAGAAATATTTCTCTTTGCTGTGCTGGGTTTGAAGTCATCATCCAGGTTTTTTGTTCCATGTTGTGACAGCTGGTTTATGCCATTTTCCCCATCTCAGTCAGTTACCCTCCTTTTCTTGTGTCTTTTGAATTCAGACGTGTGACATTGATGAAGTACGCTTGTGTAATTGAATGAGAGTTGTAGGGTTGATTCTATTATCTTTGCATTTAGCCTTGTTTGAATGCGACAAATTCTTCTATTCGTTGCTGGAAAGGTCTTAAAAACCCTGATTTTGTTATGCGTGTTAGTGCATCCTCTTTTAATGGAATCTCGGTGCGTGAGTAGCTCTGCTATAGCATGTAGTCTCAAATATGTAGGAGGGAAGCGTTGTCAATATACTCCTATGAGTCAAAATTGCATACATATGGAGACGGTAGGTTCTGAATGTTTATCTAGACCTTTGCCAAAACGGATTCCTCTCATTCTCAAAATTGCAGCTGCAGAACCTACACCAGTTACAGAGGGTACAACCAGTTCTGGTCAATCAGTCTGTGGACCATCTGAACAGAAAACTCCTGCAGGGCAGTCTGATCCGATTCCTGAATCATCAGCAAAGAGCGACATTATGGCAGGCCTAGAGGATCTGTTCAAGGGTTCACCAGCAGTAACATTGAAAACATCAGATGTTCCTCAGCCGCCAAAAGATGTGAAAAAGGATATATTGAGTCTCTTTGAACAGGTCAGGAATTCGGTATTTCAGTCACTTTTTGAAACATGACAGGTCTGAAGCGCACATGGTGCTGCAGTGTGTTGTTGCTTCATTGTAATTAGTGTGTTTCACAAATGTGGATGGTCTTATAAGTGTTGATTATTGACTGCCATATGTTATGCAGACATCTATTGCATCCCCATATGTGGCTCATCAGCGACAGATGGCTGCACTACTGGCAGCACAGAGACAGTCCATGTTGATGACAGCAACAGCGCTGCCAGGAGTACAGATTCCGAGTGTATTTCCAGTAGGTCAGCAACCTTTGACATCGCAAGAGGTGAACGGCGGTACCAGCAGCAGCAACAATATGGCGATAGGACAGAACTGGTCCATGGCTGGTGCTCAATTGTCAGGAATGATCAACAATGCGGGATTTCAAAATGGAGGATTGCCTTTTGCTCAGGTAGGATCCTAAAAACATTTGGCGCGATCTCACTTAAGAGGAGCTAGCATATGGATTCATGATAGTCATGCAGGCATTGCAGTTGAAGGACAAGAAAGAAAGAAATAAATTAAGAGTTTATTGAAGGCTTCGGAAGACCTAAGGGTATATGAGACTGAAAAAACCAGATACAATGAGCTGGTGGGTGGAGCTGCTAAGTAGGCATTCGCACCCAAGACAAATACACATATAAAATATCTGAACCCATCAGAAGAAAGATAGATCTACAATGCGGTATCATTGTGGCAGTCCTCTGTATGCTGTTTGAGGAACTAGGTCCACTGGGCAACTGAGAATGGATAAGAGGTTTGGTGGATAGAGGCTCTGGTGGGGATCGGCCCGTGGAGGGATAAAATCTGTGATAGAGTGCTGGTGTCGATCAACCTGCGTAGTCTGTTGTGGTCTCCTCGCAGTAGCTCTCTGTTGGACCAGTGCCTCATCCACTGTCTCCCTCATCCGACAAACATGGAGGTGAGATACCTGAGCCTCATTTATGTGTCAATGCGCTAGCCAGTTTGTTGTGTTTCTCACTCGAGGTCTCAGCTGCATCGTCTCCATGGCGACTGCTGATCCAGGCTATGTGACTGAAAAAAATCAGTAATACCCTCTAAGCGGACTTTGGCTTGGTTGCATGGTCTCGTCTCTATGTCCTGAGCAGCTGATCTTTGTGCTGTACAGCCTCGTGAAGGAAGATCACTGCTCATCTGTGGTCTAGATGAACCAAAAGGCTATAGAGGGGTCAGAAACCATCTTTGAAAAGATAATGTGGCGGCCTCAGATCTCATAGTACACAAGACAATTGAGAGCAAAATGCTCCTTTGACTAAACCTCCTCCCTAGGTATGGCTCTCAACCCGTCCAGTCTGAGTGCGTAATCGGTGAGAAGAAACATGGACTTGCCCGATTAAGATCCTCAAGAAGTGGGGAGGTGGATCTATGTGTAGCCTGAGAGGTTGATGAAGCCCTCCTTTGTCATCTATAGGGAGTGTTTTGTAGAAGCTAGGTGCTAACCAGGTCGTGTAGGTGTGTAGTGTTGGAGTATGGGCCCTTGGGGGTCCTCGTGTGTGGTCCTAACTCCCTTTGTGGTACCTAGCAAATGTAAGGCTTAAAAGGCAATTGATGTGCGCAATTAACAGATGGCACAGGTGATGGGAGATTTATCCCATGTCTGCATTCTTGGACCTTGAATATAATGAAGGGTGGAACCTCTCCTCTATATCCGAGCCGGCTCCTTTTGTTGGATATGGCGAAGGCATGCACGGCAATGGGACATGGATTGGGTAAAAAGCGAAGGGCTGAAGTTTTTAAGCAGAGATTTGACAAGGATAGATGCAAAGTGCTAAAAGTTGAGAAAATAGTTATGCTTTGATTTTTGTGGCTAAATAATAAACGCCACGACATTGATTCTTAAAAGAACAGATACATGAAGGTTTTAGTGTTGAAGGTGTTTGCTCTTGGATAGATATTCTTTTAGATAATCTTTACATCACAATAGGTGATTCTCTGTTTCAACAAATTATAGGAATCCCTATGGGCACTAATTGTGCTGTCTTTTTAGCAAATTTTTATCTCTTCACTTATGAATTTGAGTTCATGCAAAGTCTTACCCCTATCAATACTTGCCCTATCATTTTACATAAGCTTAGCCAAGCTAGGCGTTTTATAGCTGATATATTTGTACTAAATGTTCCTGACTTTCAAGACTTTATGTACAAAGAGATTGTGCTTTTGGAGAAGTATCTATCCTTGTGACTCTTGTGAACTTAACTGCACTTTGTGTTTTATTAGATGTTAGACCTCCCTCAATCTCCCATAGGATTAGAGGTTGATATATATGATAACGTCAACAACTTGAATATAGTGGTTTACACGTTACGAAAGTGCCTCACATTGGGTCAAACATTTCTGATTTGGCAAACTATGGAGTCATTTCTTCCCAATTCCATAGATTTTCACACCTTTGTACAACTAAGGAATCTTTTATCACTCAATGTACAATTTGATAACTTTGCTATGTCTTTCTACGCTGTATCGCCCTTAGGCATAGCTAAAAACAAAATGTGGGGAGCTGAACAGCCCGTTTTTCTTTTAGTTTCGAAAAAAGAGCTAAATTGAGTATGCATATGCTTTTTAAGTAAGGAATTTAATATTGCATCATTGTGGGAAGCAGTACATAAGTGTAAGTGATTCCTTTAGGTTTTATGTTTTAAATAATTTTTGTTTTTCTTTCTTTCATTCATACATGGGAGAGAGAGAGAGAGAGAGAGATTTTATTCCTGTTTTTTGGTCTCTTTGTTTCTTGATTTGTTTGTTTCTTTTTGCTTAGTCTCCTTCTTCCTTTCTTCTTTATTTCTTTGTCTTTCCTTTTTGACGTATTTTAGTAAGCACTGGGTTGGCTCAATAGACTTTGTGGGGTCTTTAGAAACCTAGTATAGCTGCTTATGCTTGGGCGCTAATGTCGACATAAGCATTGCTTTGCTTGCTAAATATGTCCACTTTTAGTTTTTTTTTAAAAAGTTGCTAGCTCATTCTTCTATGTTATTTTCTTTGTAGAAACTTTAGATCACCAAAAATCTGAATTTGTACGATTGGATATATTCTAGTCTTACAAAGGTATCTATCTATCTATCTTCTTTATGCGATCTTATTGTGATGTAGTGTTATGACTGGGTGGAACCTGTATAGGGTGTTAGTATGGCATTTGTGCATCTCAATTGGAGACGAAATGCTGAACAAGCATAAGGAGATGCCCTTACTTGTAGTGAAGGAGGCAGGGCAGATTTGAGAGAGGGGATAGAATCGGCGAAAGGTAGAGAGAGGAAGAGGGAGAAGGAGAGAAGTGAGGGAAGGGGAAGTGGGAGCGGAAGAGAGAGAGAAGGGTGAGGGGTAGAGAGAGATGGAGAGAGATTGGGCGAGAGTGTAGGCAGCACATAGGAGGAAGGAGAAGGGAGTAAATAGGATTAGATGTCACTCAAAAAGTGTACAATGGGGGTGGATGGGGACACTTATAGTCCCTCCACATTTCCCACCTAAAAGGCCTCTAAAGGACCTTAAAATTAGCCCTTTTCCCTCCTTCATTACATTACTTCTGCCCCAATGACATTATTGGATCTATGCATGTGACTTGAGATCTGTGGAAGGGATATAGGGTCGTTTGAGCAGCATACTCATGATTGTGAGTCCTTGTATGTGTGGCTGCATGCTTTTTTATTTTCACCCATCCAAATATCTGCAGATTACCTTTGTCTTTATCTCACGGCATAAGAAGAGGTTTAATGAAAGTAACTTTTTCTGAAATAAAGGGATTTTAGCAAGATGTCACAAAACTTTGGCGGATCATCGTGCATACGTTTTTGTGCAGAATTCCACTATCTTCTGGCTTATCTCTATGATGAAAAGATTATTCCTTTTCCTTGTGAATGCAGTGTTTCAATTTCCATACAGATCTTGTTCCTTGGATTATTGGTATAGTTATTTTGAGTTCTGCCTAATATAATCTCCAGTGCCCAAGGATAGCTCTTAAACATGCGACCATTGTAGCAAGAATATTATACTGTAGTAAAATTTTCATGCTTTTGTAAGTCAACTCAATTGGATGAATAGTATTTTTTCATATCGCTTGTATGCAAGCCTTGGATCTTATAAAGTACCTCTCGAAGTCATTAGTTTGCTTAGCTAGAACCTCAAAAGTCCAGCTTCTTTAGTGCTTTTGTACTTTGTCTTAGGCATATTCTATCTATCTAAAAAGTAAATGTGCCATTGGGAGAGATAATACTGACCAGCATTGGAAATATTTCATTTTAGAGAGGTGCACATTTCTCAAGTCCAGAGAGTGAAGGAGAAGCTAGGCAGGAAGTTCTGAAATAAATGTACGAGTTCGAAATTTAGCATCACAAAGGTCCTTTGATCACCCTAAAGTTTAAGTCTTTTGAGCTGATGATGTACTCTTGAGTGTATTCAGAATCACTTCAAAGTTCTGAACTTGCGTCTTTTCTCTATTGTATTGCAGCTAGCAGGATCTTCACACCCACAGAGGTCGAGTGTACACATTCCTTTGGCTACTTCAAGGTGTGCTTCCTTTTCACCATAAATTATCTCCCTGCTTGTCCATTTTAAGCGTGAACTGTAAAATACTGAAGGATTAGGCTACTACCCTTTATTTTTAGTTAGGTAAGTTGAAACCGCACTATGTTGTGTTTTTAGAGGATGAGTTTGGGCATGTTCCTGGACTCATCTAGGTATATGCTTCTGCCGTATTAGCGGACATGCAAATTTCACCTTGTGAAGTTTTCGTCCATGTGGTGGTGTGCTGGTTTTGTGATAATTCTTTCTATCTTAAGTGGGGCGTTGCTAAAATGAATCATTTAGTCTTCACAAGTTGTAGCTTGAACGAAGAGATTTTGGACTAGTTTGTGATTAGCCTTCTCCTTTAGTGCTAGCCTTCGTCATGGTTGAGTCTGCCCTTAAGTGCCGACAAAAACTCAATATGAAGACTTGTATAGATGGATGCTCAAGTACATGTGGGTGTGCGATTTGTCTATGTGAGAGCTTATGTTTATACTATGGTCTACACCCATTGTTGGGCATTGATGATGTTAGTGGGAATGTCATAGTAGCTAGTCTCTGCTATGCGTGATGGAGTTTATGGTTTTCAACCTTATGAGTGACTATCATGAGATTGAAACTGCACTGTGTTGTATTTTAAGAGGATGAGTTTGGGCATGCTCCTGGACTCATCTAGGTATATGCTTTCTCAATAGTGATGCCTAAGTATGCGCGTTGGACACACACAGAGCTGTGTGTGTGTGTAGATAGATAGAGACACGCGCGCGCACACACACACATCACACACACACATTGCATGTGCACGCACACGTTGTGTGTGTGTAGATAGATAGAGACACACGTGCACACACACACACACACACACATACACAGACACACACACCCCTCTCCCACACACACTGCGTGTGCGTGTGAGAGAGAGAGAGAGAGAGAGAGAGAGAGATGATATGATATGATATGATATGATTGTATTAAAGCCTGCGTGAGACCCTTTAGGTTCTATGGGACTGGTGATCAATATCAACTGGTAGTGATCCCTTACATCCAGTGAGAAAATATTACAAACTTGTTATGTAGTGAGTACTTGTTGGGCTAGCTTATGTGCTAGTCCAGTATCTTGTTGCGGTGCTCTAAAACCTCTTTCAAGCAGCTTCGTAGCTTTTTGGCTGGCTGATTTTTCAAATTATCTCTGTTGTCCCCATTACCCTTCTCTGAAGTGTGCATAGGGTCTACATCTTAGAGAGAGAAAAGAAAGAAAGTTGTATTAGCGTCTTGGGGAGGCCTGACGGGTCTATGAGAGAAAGTAACAATCAACAGAATAGCTCATACAAGCCGCCTGGGCTGAAGCAAAGGGCTCACTAAGGCCCTTGCTGAGTGCTAAACTACTAAGCTAATGATCTCAAAAGCTCAGAAGCACTGTCTCAGAGCCTCAACAGACTCCAATGGGTAGTGCGAAAGCTCTGAGGGCATATCTAGGAGTTGTGGTATCTCTCCGATAGGAAGCAAAGATGTCAAGTATCTGTGGCTGTCGAGCTGGACTCTTGTCATGGCGGGGGTCCTGGTCTCCAAGATCTCTATATTCGATGGACAGCATCAAGAGTGACACCTCGGGTTGTTCAGTCTCCTTTGAGTAAGGCAGCAATGGGCGATCCAGGCTGCTCTCATGTCGGCTATCTCCTCATCCTCTACTTCGATGTGTCCCGGTGTTGACTCAAAGGCATAAAAATCAGTGACGTGTCTCTATGCTCGGTCAATGTCCTGTGGTGCTGTCTCCTCCTACTCTCTGATCTAGCGTAGCAAAGTCTCCCTGAGTCGCCGCAGCTCCATGAGAAAGAGGCCAACACGCACTTGATCATGAAGTTGATCAATCGAGAGTGGCCCAAATCCGCTCCCCTCCTGGTAGAAGTAGTGGTAGCGTCCTCGGATCTCATAATAAGCGGGGAAAATACATAAGAAGTGCTCCTCTGTCTCCACAACTGCTAGTGTGCATAACCTGCAAATCCGTTGCTCTCTAGGTGTGCCTTCGGCCCTTACTGCCTCGATCCTCAACGGGTGAAAAGAGACTCGCATTTGTCCTATTGCAATCCTCAGCGCATGGGTAACTTGCATGTCCTCCAGATACTGGGGCTGATGATCAGTCCGTCATCTGATTCCCTCAGGAAGTAGTCTCGGTAAAACTGGATCTTGGTAGGAAATTCATGGTCCCCTCCCCAAGTCCGTGATGTATATAGCTGAAGTAGATCCAACTGTATGATGTGGTTGATCTTTTCTTGTGGGATGTGGAGGGATGGGGAGTCCAGACTATACTAAAAGGGGGGGAGTCGGTCCCCATTTGAATGCCCTGAGACCGAAACCATTTGGAGATACGTGCATACCAAGCTGTGTTGATCCCGTTCTCAGCTAGCCGTCTGGATGACTCTAGTGCTAGCCTCGGTAATTACCATCGGGGTAAGGCCCACACCCGGTGTAGATATGTCATTGTGTGGAAGATGCATCAATCTGCAATGGTGTCATAGTGAACTCAGCCTGCATGATTTGAAGAGGAACCGATGGCTTACTCCTTATCATCCTGGATCCCATGACAATTTGTAGCCTCTCGAATCTTTGCCGCTCAATTGCCGGTGAGTCACATCCCCAAAAGGGTGCTGCGTACATGGTTGTCGGTCTCACTAGTATTTCAAAAAGCCACCCCTTCGTCGGGGGATCATGGAAGTGTGCCTAGAAGCATTGTCTCTCTGGCTGAGCTAAGGCTCCTAGTGCTACGTGTGAGTCGTGCCCTAGCTGCATGTGTCATCGTGAAGATAGGTCTTGCGTAAACTGCTCCGAGATATGTATATGTCTAGACTATCTCCACTGGCTCCCCTCGATGGCATGAAGATGTGTTGCCGGAGTACTGTTCGTGAGGTGTTGAAAACCATAACCTTGGTCTTACCAAGGTTAACTGTTGGTCTCTCTCTCTGCAAAATATGGGATACCAGTGCTGAGCTGTGCGATGCCCGAATTGGCGTCATCCCTTGAGACTGCTGTGTGTGAGTATGACGCTTCTGCGACTGTTGCACTAGGTTGCTGACCAGTAGCAGACAACCACCTCCATGAACAAAACCTTAGGGTGGTTCTTCAGATAGGAACGACTAGGTGAGCTGCTTGACGGTTAAATAGACGTACCAGCTACGTGACAATCAAACAGACGTACTAGCTACCTTCCGACACTGACATGGCGAACAAAAGTGTCTCCAATCTGTGCTTCCTTCCAGCCAACCATAGCTGAGGCCCTTGGTGCTGAGCACATCTATCGAGATCAACTGTGCACCGTCGTGGGATTTTGCCCTAGTCGCCTATCCATGCCGTGCCGTCGCGGATTTTTGTCCCAATCCCGTCATTCCGCCACAGGTTTCCAAGCCTTTAGATTAATCTTCAAGTAATTGCTAAGTTAGGTTCATTAGGGTTAGTTTAGCAGGTTGGGTTAGGTTAGTTGGTTGACTTAATCAGGGTTAGACTAAGTCTTAGACTGGGTTGAGTTAGACTAACCAAAGGTGACTTAGTAGTCCTAACTGCCTAAGCTGTCCTAGGTTAGGAGTCTTAAGGATCCTAGGTGACTTAAAGAGCGCCCCCCCCTCCCAAAAAAAAAAGAGGGTGGGCTCATTTCGGCTCCGTTTCAAAGCCTCTTCACCGAGCTTCCTCTTGAGCTTCGACATTGACATTTCATGTGTGTTGCACACAACATCAGGTACTATTACAAAAGCATTCACTTCTGTCTATCTCATTGAGTTGCTTCCTTTCTTGTACTACAGTCGTACTTGCTTGTGGGGCAGCCTTCTCTGCTAGATTGGGACTTTTGTGCAGGAAGTCTTCCGTGACAATCACCATGGCACCCAAGCGGGCCACTTGTGTTGAGGGATCACTACATGCCCCTCTCTCCTGCATCTCAAGATGCATAGGCACAGTTCCTGGAAGTATTATCCTCCAAGCTCCATGATACATTTCTTTAGTTGGGGCAGCAGATTGGTGAGCAGATCTCTTAGTGGATCGGCCAGCAGCTCAGCGCACTATCTGACAAGCGCACTATATGACATGGGGATCAGTTGGACAACAAGGATTCATTCTCCACACCACATGGGGTTTATGGCAGATGCCCGATGCTCAGCAGGATTTGAGCCCTTTAGTCAGCCTTAGTTTTAGCAGCTTGCTTCCAAGTATGGGGATTATCGAAGCATTGCGGATGCATTCTCTGTAGTGCCGACCCTGTTATTGGACTTGAGGCCATCCTACAGTTTACAGCTCTCTGCACCTCTGTAGATGGAGTAATCTATTTTGGGCTGATCCACTGGTGTGCATTCGATGAGTGCTCCTACGAGCACAATTAGCCGTTTCACCACACCAGCCAGCATGCATGGATTTGTTTTTGGTTCACCTGGAAATCCACAATAGTGGGAGAGGGATCAATCCTCCTTTCAGCCTTTTGGTATGCAGTCCTTGCCACCAGATGCATTTGGCGGGTATCAAGATATGCATGATGGTTTTAATGCAGAAGCTGCATCGCAACACGTTTAGGAGTATGACATTGGACAACAGAAGGAAGATGGCTGTCATGACACTTAAGAAAATGGGCATGATGGCAAGCAGCCCTTCCATAACCACATTGGTCTGAATAGTAGTGTCCCCAACAGTACATTAGTGCACAGGAGCAAGATAATCCAGATATGCAACTTGATGGAAAAGATGCACATGAAAGTGTTGGGATATCTCAAGGTGTATGCCCCAGGCACACCTTGGTTTCTATGTGTGTGTGCTAGAGGCACAGTTAGGTGCCCATAAGCACTGTTAGGTGGTGGTAGAAGCCACATAGGATGATTGAGAGAATCTAGGAGCAGATTGAGGAGATGATTGTGGAGCTCAGAGGTCATCAGTGATGTCAGTGATCATGTAAGAGGTGCCTACTTAAGGACCTCACCTTTCTTCATTCCATAAGCAAGAATTCTGAGTTTGTGTTCACTCCATGCTTTCCTTTCAGTTTACCAACATGGTATCAGAGCCCTATGATCCTCCTTAAGCCCTAGTTAGGTGCCACATCATCATCTTCTTCCTCACCTCCATCTCCCACCTTCCCTTCCAAAGTCGATTTTGGAAGTGAGAGTTCTCTTCAAACCTGCATTCTTAGCATCTCATCTTTCAGGAGAGTCTTCCCAAGGGCAAGGCGAATTTGCAGAACAAGCCCTACGCTTTATCTCGCCATTTTCGGGGCGGCATTGTCTCAAGAAGCTGCGACGACATTCTTCCTGGTTCTCACTGTGGAGAGCTACATTGTCTAATTCCTTCCAGAGGGAGCTGGGCGACATCACGACCTTGCTGCTCATCAATTCTGAGCTCATTTGGAGCAGCATTCGGGTAGTTTTCGTCAAAAAACCAGTCCACGGTTCTTCTATAATGCTGGGTGACGTGGCTATCTTCTACGCGATTCCTTTTTGAGGGAGAAGCTCTACCTATTTACCTTCCTCTCCAGTACAAAAGCCCTCTGAATTTCGACCTCTGCATGACGAATTGAAGCAGATTTCTGAGTTGCCTCTTTGGCCATGAAAGCTTGACTATGCAAGTCTAAGTTTGACTGGTAGTTTGACCAAGATTTATTTTCAGTCTTCTATGCTCATTTTCTAGCATCTACTTGGTCATTTTTTGCTTAGACATCTTGCATAAATGTTGCTCTGACTAATTGCCTTATGCTTTGACATTTACTTCAGTCACATAGAGAAATCCAAGTCAAAGTATTCAAGTTGTTACTCTTTGAAGGATTACTTTTTATTGCTTATATTTCACCTGTAAGAGAGAAGACACTGCCCAATTCTTGGGTTAGAGCCTCTCATGGCTACCATATTGAATATGGACAAGTTCAATGGTAAGGGCTTCCACACATGGCAGATGAAGGTCAAGTTTACATTAATGAGGGAAAACCTCTGGGGGCTTGTCAACTTCTTCTTCAACAGCCTCCAATGCTGGAGAATCCTCAGCTCCGACACACCCAGCAAGAGATCGTGCTAGAGAGGAGAAAGCATATGGCATCATTGCGCTTGCTTTAGGAGATGACTATATTCATCACATCTCTGACTTAGAGTCTCCTTCAGAAGCTTGGCAGAAGCATGACATTATTTTTGGTGCTAGCTCTCACATCTCAAAATTATCACTTAAGATTGCTTTCTTTGAATTGAAGATGGTTAGTGGCACTCCTTTGGCTGCCCATGTCAATTACATGCGGAGTCTTATGACTCAATTTGCTTCTATCAACTCTCCTATCACTACAGATGATGCTATGGCAGTGTTGCTCAAGAGTATGCCTGAAGATTATGATCATGTTGTTACCACTTTGAAAAATCTTCCTAATCCTAATCTTGAAGGTCTTATCTCTGCTCTTCAAGAAGAAGAAAGGCACATGGAACTCTGGAAAGGTAATGGCACAGCCTATGCCATAAAAATCCAGAAGGGCAAGTTTTCGCCTTGCAATCATGATGGGAAGACTAATCACCTCTCAAAAGACTGCTTCAAGATCAATCCATGCAAACACTGTGGCAAAAACAATCATCATGAAAAGTTTTGTAGAGCCAAAAAGGAAGCAACTTCAAAGTCAAAAAATGCCAATCTACTTTCAGTTGATGTGCCTCCACAAGATGAGGCATCCTATGAAGATTATGCTTTTTGAATCATCTCCATGTATGCTCCAGATCTCTCTTTTTTGTTGAGTCAAGGTACTCAGCCTGGATAGTCCTCCAAAATGAATGAAATAAACTATTGTGTGTTTTGTAAACACCTCTGGTCACCATATGATGTAGGCCATGTGTATGTGTTTTTGCTCCATGGTACTTCCTGCAGACATTGTGTGCATGTACATGCAGGGGAGATAACCATTGGAAGGTCTTTTGTATCCCTTTTGTTTACCTTATACCCATGGGAACCCTTGCTAGCTTGAGATCCTAGCCATTGATAGATCCATGACCACCATGAGATGGCATGTGACACCTTGTGCTCGCTGTATCCTTGACATAGCCTGAGGCATTCCCTTGAGGGGGGGTATGTTGGGATATCTCAAGGTGTATGCCCCAGGCACACCTTGGTTTCTATGTGTGTGTGCTAGAGGCACAGTTAGGTGCCCATAAGCACTGTTAGGTGGTGGTAGAAGCCACATAGGATGATTGAGAGAATCTAGGAGCAGATTGAGGAGATGATTGTCATCAGTGATGTCAGTGATCATGTAAGAGGTGCCTACTTAAGGACCTCACCTTTCTTCATTCCATAAGCAAGAATTCTGAGTTTGTGTTCACTCCATGCTTTCCTTTTAGTTTACCAACAGAAAGTGCTATTGCAGGAGACCATGGTAAGTTCATATTTGGGGATGAGGCAAACTTGCCACAACAAATGTTGAGGATCATGAAGGACAAAGGCACTCAGCTTCTTTCCGACAGCGGTGATCTCATAGGGCATGATAATTCTACATCCTTGTCAATAGAGCACCAAGGTACACTAATGCATGTGGATTCTACTGCAACCCCACACAAGGTGCATTTTGGGCAACGGGCAGAGTATTCATTACACAACCAGCCAGATCCTTTCAAGCCTATTACTGAGCAGTCCATCATAATCTCTGGGGACTCTTCCACGGGGTGATATCCTTGAGTTACGTGCAGGGGATAGAGCCGGTCTTCACTACTGCCTTGTGTGTATGCTTTTGGGAGAGCCTGTCCTTGCGACACTTATTTCTCAGCTCTAAATCAGCACCATGCCTATGTGGGCCTACGATCCATGGTTAGGGATAACTTGTGTTTCTTACATTATGGCATAGGCCTGGTTGGCCAATTGTGTGGTAGACACTTAAAAGATATTTTGCCGGACCATAGATTGAAGGGAGAAACCAAAAATCCTAATAAGCAAAAAGAATGGCTCTTAGCTTTGGTGGAAGGATATTTCAGATTATACCCAATGGATGATGATTGCAAGATTCTTTATGATGGCATGCACCATGCCCACACCTAGTTGAAGATGAGGATTTCATCTTGGAAGCCCTACACATGGGCAGTTTCAAAGACTTAATGGGTGTCATGGTTAGATGGAAATTACAGCGGTATAGCTCAAGTTTGAAGGACTGAAGATCCCTGGAATGTTGAGGAAGCACAAGAATTTTTGGAACTGTTTGAGCTTGAATATAACATTTATAATGAAGATGATTTTCAGTTTATTGCATTTGGTCAAGACACCATAGCTAGAGATGCTGTGGATATACAGAAAAGCAATGAATGCTCCCAATGTAGAACAACAAGGAGAATCCATGGAGACAAGTATGGCTATGTAATTGTGGATGTCTTGATGATGAGCATGCTTGGTGGGATCAACACTTACATGACCTAGGAGGTGTGATAATGTCTAGGACAAAGAAGAATACATACAGTTGTCTTAAGCGTGTCTTAATGACACACGCATGTCTAAAGTGTCGAACGTTCTTACTTGTAAGACACGATAATCTTAACAACCATGATAATAATTAATAACTATGATTATAATGATAACAACGGCAACAATAATATTATTAATAATTAAACATAAACAAGAAGACATGACGGCTAATAACTTCATGATTTAACTAGAAATGAGAGCTAGCCTTCTCCTTTAGTGCTAGCCTTCGTCATGGCTGAGTTTGCCCTTCACCTCCGGAGTGCCGACAGAAACTCAGTACAAAGAATTTGTATAAAAGGATGCTCAAGTATGTGTGGGTGTGTGGATTTGTATGTGAGATCATATTTTTATACTATGGTCTACACCCACTGTTGGGCGCTGATGACGTCAGTGGGGATGTCATTGTAGCTAGTCCCTGCTATGCGTGATGGAGTTTATGGTTTTCAATCTTATGAGTGACTATCGTGAGATTGAAACTGCACTATGTTGTGTTTTTAGAGGATGAGTTTGGGAATGTTCCTGGATTCATCTAGGTATATAGAAATGAGAGCTAACATCTTTATTGACAAGCGTTTTCTGAATTATGAATGCTAGGAGTAAGCTTTCCGATTGTCAATGAATACTTATTTTGATGTGTATATTCAAAAGAAGGAATTGTTTTGGAAATTTCAATTGTGACTTTTTCACCTTCCAAACATTCAGAGCCTTTTCAAAGGTTTGAGAGCCACTGTAGAGGTCAAATTGGTGCCTGCCTTTTGAATGCTAGGTTAAAGACTTGGACCTCAAATGTGACATCAACTTTGCAACTTTGATCTTGTGCTACCTTGACATTGACTAGGCCTCAAAGTGAAGGGCACAATTCAAGAAAATTGTCTTTGACCTTGACTGAGACTTGGCAACCTTTTCGTCAACCTTGAAACTCTTAATTTTGACCTGTAACTCGATGGTGTGTGTCTTTCGGCTATGAGTTCTAAGTACATGATGATAATTTATAGGAAGGGCAGGGGTGACTAGGTGGGACACTTGACTGTCATATGAATTTGCAAGTCCTTTCCCAAGTTCACGAATTTTTTTAAATTTACATGATTTTGCCTTTCAATTTCCTTATCTATCTTTTCTCCATTTCTAGCTTCTTGTATTCTCACGCTGTTTCTTGTAGTTTTAACTAGTCTTATGTCTTTGTCATCTGGTTGCAGCTCAAGCACAGGAGCACAGGGCGTTTCGATGTCCTACCAGTCTACTCTTAGTGTAACCCCTCAGAATGACTTTGGGAAGGTAAACTCAGCGGGAAAAGCCGGTGCTTCAACTGCTTCTGAAGTATTGCCTGCAACAACAGGGGATAGTTATGACTTTTCGGCTCTGACTGCTGCTGCTTTTTCAAGGCACTGAACATTCTTGGAATATCAAGATGCATTTGGCATAAGCAATGCCGGTTGACCTACGGTGCTAGGGAAAATTGCTCATGCTTGTTCTATTTCCATTTCTATAGGATATTTGTGCCTTAAATTGTGAAGTTTTACTAATTGGGCCTGCAAGGCTAGCTTCTCGTTAATGCTTATCTGTCTAGGTGATCAGTGAGGTTACGTTGGCTTTTTAATGCTTTGTACAAGTTTATGGCATTGGCCCTATTTTTTACTGGCAATATTCTTTATACAGTCTGTGTTCAAAGGTTTTTTTTGGTGATAATATAGTTATTTCTGACTGGACATCTCACCCAAATCAAGCAAATGCTACTTGGAGTTTCCTTTTTAAATTCAATTTAAAATTTCATCAAGAGGTCAGTTTATTTATTTCATCAACATTTTAAAAACTGGTTGGAAATAGCGATTTACACCTACTTTTCAAGCTGACTACGGAAGGGGTGGCTTATGGAGTTGCTGCTGTTACTACTACATCCTGCTCTGTCATCTGTGTCCACCCCACCCACATTCTGGATTTTCAAGGGAGGTACATAAAGCAGGTGTCTATTAGCCTTCTAAATGTTTTCGTCCTTTTTTCCTGCAGCAGCTACTGGGATACTGAAACTGAGCTTCTTTGCAGAGCTGCCCTTCCAGGCAGTGTTACTCGCTTAATGCTTTTAGCTTCAAGGGAGGACGTAAGAGCTAGGGAAATCCTTCTGATCCCTCCAGAGGGAGCCAAGAGTGAAGATTTCTCTAAGAACCCTCAAGGGGAACTTAACAGGAGAGGATCCAAATTGTAGCCATCTTACATAAAGAAGAAGCAGTGGAGATTGGGATATGTAAGACTCTAAACTTTTCCTGTTTTCAAGAACCCAAAACAAAAACTGGCTGCAAGAACCTCCTTTGGGTTGGTGGGGGAGGGAAGCCTCTGAGGGTTGATTGAGGAGAATAAAAATTGGTCTAGACAGTTACAAAACAAGAGAAGGGATTTTGTTGGTGTCACTATTAGATGAATTCCAAGTACTGTTGGACTTGTTGATTCATGCATGCACACATGCACACACATGAAATGTGACATGGTGTTAAAACAAGGTTTTAGTGCATGCACACATGAAATGTAGTGTTAAAACATGGTTTTAGTGGATTCAAATGTGGCTTTATAATGTCAAAGCACTGCCAGAGGTTGGTAGTAGAAATACTAAGAAATAAATACACGAGCCATTCGTCTGCCCAATCCAACTCCAAAGGCAAACGATGCTACAAATATTGGTTTTTTCTTGTGCAATTGATATCATTTATTGCCTAGAGGTGTTCACTTCTATGGTATTTTTAAGCTCATCAAAATTAAATCATAATGATTGTATCTTTTCATTAGGTGCATGCACTCCATTATTGACAAGCACCCTCAATCCATGAGTCATGGTTGTCCAAATGGAAACGTTATGATCTTTTTATTGGATCTTTAGCCCTACCACCACTGAATCCACCCTAAGATTAAATTTGAACATCTACGGAGTCTCTTTTAAGTGGTTACGCTTTAGATTCTTTTAAGTGCTTACGCTTTAGATCCATTATTGACGAGCATCCTCAATCCATGTGTCCAAATGGAAACGTTATGATATTTTTTATTGGATCTTTAGCCCTACCACCACTGAATCCACCCTAAGATTAAATTTGAACATCTACGGAGTCTCTTTTAAGTGCTTACGCTTTAGATTCTTTTATGGATCCACTATTAGAATTTGGAATTCCTTCTCTTCAAAGTCCTATCCAATTTCACAATGTGATTTTTAAGGTGATAAATAAAACCCTGTTATGGACAAAACTGTTTGGAATGACTTTCACGGAAATAAAAATTCCTGAAGGAGACTAAAACCCATGCACATGTAGGAATTCCATGAAAAGCCATCTTGAAGCAAATATAACATTTTACCAACCTTTTTTCCATATTGTAGGTCACTAAGCTCAATTGCAAGAGTCGTAATCTTGATTGAAAATTTTCTCTCACTTGATAGATGGATGCGATGTTACCAAACAATTGATTCACTTGGTATATCCTTTACTTTCATTGCCAATTTAAAAGTACCTTTCTTAGTCTCAAGCTGCTTTGGTAAAGCATGAACAACTCTTTAGTATTTGGATCTATCCACTATAAAGCCATTAAATTCGTTGAAATTGCTCTATCCAAAAGCTTACTAGCTTGCATGGATAATTATCTTTTGCACCATGCACACCATGAAACTATTGAATTGCTCAAGTAGGTGCTAGGGGAGATATTCTTAATGAAGGAGGATGAACCCTCCGCTTTGGAGCACTCCTTCCAACCATTGGAAAGCATATCAAAGATAGCAATGCCATTGAATGTCTTCTTGGAAGCTAATGAGGTTGCTTGATTAATAAAAACATCTAAACAAAATAATAGAAAAATTATTCACAATCAAATAAAACACTAAGATTATAATACAAAAATGAGAACAATAGCTTACTAAGCAATCTTGGACTTAAATGAGACAAAATAAGCCAACAAAGGTTAATTCAGAAAAATGATTAAAATGTTCACACAAGTACATATGCATTTTGTTAAATAAGTCAAATACATGAAAAAAGTAATAAATAATTCTTGAAAAGTAGGAAAAATAATATGATAAAACTAATAATATAGAAAATTTTAGTGGAATTATATTACTTTTGGCCAAAATTGATAGAGAACATATTTTTTACACAAAGATAGAAATATTTACTTTAAAAAATGGAAAAACAATAAAAGAATGCTTTGAAATAACATAAACAATCAACAAAATGGGAAAACAAACAAAATAATGCCTTAAAATAACCTAAAGAATCAATAGTACATGTGATTTACAAAGTTGGATGCAATATATAGAATGCTTTGAAAAATATTGAGAAAAGCATACACTTTCTCAGGGAGCATTGCTTCTATAGTTGAGACAAAGACTAAAACCCTCTCGAGAGACCATTAAAAAACCCAAGCAAGTACGAAGTTTAGGAGGAGCACTCAATTTATGTAAGCATCAAGCAAGCAAAAGCTAGGTCGATGATCTTGTTGACCAAACAAGGTCTTGTTCAAGTTGTTGTTTGTCAGGTTGCAAGCCAAAATCAAAGAATAAAATTACATTTGAAGAAAATCATAAGTGTGCTCCATATGTAAAGAGCTAAAACCACTGCATGTTCAATGTCAAGGACACAAAATAGGTTTGGCAATATTAATTTACCTATTTTTCTTTCCATACTATTTGATTTGTACCCAAGCATTCACTCTTTCTCAACATTTGTTAATTAGAAGTTTTTAGGATCTAGAACAATGAGTTTAACAATGTGAAGGTACCAAAGCTATGTTGCTTTGGTCTATGCTCCACCTAGGTTAGAGCTAAATTCCATGCATGATTAATGCCAAGGACACAAAAGAGTTACACACACTATTAATTCGTCGATTTTTCTTCCATACTAGTCAATTTGTATGCAAGCATTCGATTTTATCTCCAAATATTATAAAGCAAGCAATCAAATATTGAAGAAGCATAACAAAATGCAAGTTGAAGAATATAAGAATAGCAAGTAATGCAGAAAGATTTACTAGCATGAAGACAAATACCTTACCATCATATTGATGAATGGATCAAAAAAGACAAATCTACTTGATTTCATTTGCACATCACAGTTGGTTTTGAGATTTAACCGAGGTTAGTTAATACCAACAATTTACTTGACATCATTGAATATAAGAATCCAAATATCATAAATTTTGTTTTGAAGGATGCATACATGAATGCACCTTTGAGATAGTTGAAGGTTCTCCACCAATTTCATGGGTTTGCCATGAATTGGCTAACCCTCACTACAACACACGGGCCGCTTTCCGACACCAATATCGATGCTAACTACAAAGACTTTTTTTTAAAACAAGTGGAAAGTGTCAGAATGTCCGTCGGTGTGGACGTCGCAAAGAAACTGTCGGTGCGGGAGTCAGTGTCACTGTCGGTATATATGGCCACCAATGTTGGTGTGGGCATCAGTATAGTCATTGGTATATAGCGACACTGCAATGTCGGTACACGCATCAGTATATACCGACAGTTTTATAGAAGCTATAAAAAAATTTTGTGGGACAGGATGGGACTTGTCCCATCCTGCCCCATATATATTTTTTCATTAGAATCATGATTAAATGTTACAAATGAGGAGGTGTACATGCTACAATTTTGCAAAGAAGGTCTACAAAGTAATGGCAAATCTATCAAAGCAATGCGCTACAAAATGGCGAAAATGCCAAACTCCAAAATGGCAAACCCGCCAAAGTAATGCGCTACAAAATGGCAAAAGTGCCGAATTTCAAAATGGCAAACCCAACGAAGTAATGCGCTACAAAAGGGCCAAAGTGCCGAAATATTGAATGACTAAATGTCCTATCCTACTATTTCTCTTCCTCATCCTCCTTGCCCTCCTCGTCCTCTTTGCCCTCGCTCTCTCTGCATGCGCATGATCCCTCGCCCTCCTCTTCTCCGAGCCTAACTGCTTCTTCTTCAGATCCAGTCTCTCCATCCGGATCACTCCTTCTTTCTCCTTCTCCTTAAACCATGCCTTGGCTCCAATCCTGAACGCCCTTCTGTACTCCTCGTTGTCTGGAGGCCATCCAATCACAGATTCCCGTGGATCCAAATTCAATTAATTAGATATGAATAACAAAACATTTGAATGATTGAACATATTAGAAATTCAGTAGAAGATAAATATATACTTACCACCCATGCCTCGTTCCTGAGTTTCCCACAGCTGCCGAGGTGCGAAGGACCTACGATCTCTAGGCGTATCCTGGTCACCCTTCACTGTGGCTCAAACGCATCTGGATTCTCCTTGTGCTCCTTCTTTGGTCTCTTCCAATCTTTCAGGTCTGCCCACCTTGGCTTGTGCTTACCATCCTTAATAGCCTCCTTAATTTGTATCTACGAGACTTAAGGAGCTCCCCCATGCGTGTAAGCATGGCATTTCGATCAATCTCATACTCTTTAGGATTTGGAAATTGTCTCTTAAGGGCATCTATGATGACCTCCTTGGCTCTATTTCCCATCATCGTGTTGTATAACCTCCCCACCAGTGCTATTCACTTTGTAGGATAGGTCCTCGGGAAAAATAAAGTCCAAAGGTGGATGGAGTAGCAGAACTAGAGCGAGGGGTGGAGCAAGTGCTTAAGGAGCGAGGAGTAGGGGAGCGATTGGTCTCTGGGGTGCTACGGCCTATGAGTGGAGAGGGCAAGGGACCTGACTGGTACTGCGTTGCATGATATAGGGGAGACCTGGAGTTGTGGGAGTGTGCAGACTCGTCTACATCTCTTGTGCCACCACAACAGCCTCGACCCTTACCACGCTTTCTAGACCTATGATGGGTATGCCCAAGTGATGATCCCTCGAAAGGGGCTATAGGGGACGACTGTCGAGTAGGTAAAGCCGTCGATATCCTTGATCTACCCTCGAGGGATGTAGGAGAGGGAACAATGGAGGTCCTCTCGGATAGGAGAGAGAAGAATCTCATTGCCTCTGCGTCGCTCATGGCTGTGACACACTCATAGGGACTCTCGACAAAGCCATGGGCTACTAGCAAAGGATTTCCCCAAGGGGTAGTCCCTTGAGGAGTTGGTCCGTGGGGAGTCCACCCAAGGGTAGGTCCCACAGGAGTTGGCTAAGTGGAATCGAAGTCCTCTGGAGAGTAGAGCCTATGACGTCTCCTACTACAAGGAGTTCGATGACCATGGGGAGTCTGTTCTCTGGATGTGCAACGTGGTGACATGTCTAATTTAATGGGATTGGACAAACACAGACACAAACAAGAAAACAAACACAAACATTAGATCGGGTAAGAAGCGAAAAAAAACAATAAATACTTAAACTTTACTTAAAATACAATTTACTTAAGACTTTATCATATATTATCATATATCTCCATAAAATACATTACCATATGTATCCAAAAGAGTATTCATATACAAAATTTGGGTCCAAAAGAGTGTTCATATACAAAATTTATCTCTAAAAGAGCATTCGTATACTCTCTTTTTTGCAAAAAGAGTATTCATAAACAATATTTGTCTCCAAAAGAGACATTCTCATGCATATGCTAAACAGAAGAGGAGGTCTACTGCTTTGCATTACTATCACTCGTAGTGTCCTCCTCCTCATGGCTAGATGAGTCACTCAAGACCTCATCTTGCACCTCTTCTAATATATCTTGAAACTCTTCTTGGACGATGTACCCACGGCCCAAGAAGATGTCTACACAAACTATGATGTCTTTGACAATCTACCCCTTGTTAATTTGTGGCTCGAAGCGGTCTCTCCAAAGCTTGCGGAGATCCCGTAGATTGGTTCGTGCGACCCTCAAGTAATGCTGCTCCCATGATGATTGTCTGGATCCCACCCACGTGCTTGCACTTCGACATTAAACTTTATCCAATCTGCATCATGTGTAATTTTTTCTACTACATGTGATAGTAGAGTATCCATGTGCCGAATGGTGGCAACATGGGGAAGCGGGTTGGGGTTTAGGGAAGGTTGTTGGGGAGGAGGGCGTTTCATTTATAATCTATTGGAAAAAAACAACCAAATACGAGCATATAAAACACATTACAAATCATATTAGGGCACTCATTCAAGAACTGTAAAAAAATTAGCTACAATCACATTCAATTCTATTCAAAAAATTAAGGGTACCAACAAGCCAATATATTCCGAAATGATAAGTCTAAAAAAATTTATTGCATCCACTCTCCTTTATTCCACAATCTTTGCCAATCACATCCCCTATCACTTTATTCCTCTTTATCCTCCTCAGCTTTTGTACGTTTGATTCTTTGATTTTTCCTTCTCCGCTTCATCCTCCTTCAATCTTTAAAGTCTTCCCTCCTCTCTTCCTTGTCTCACACCACTCCCCTGCTATATCTCTTGTGGTTCCCTTCTGGTTTATTGCTCATTCCCTTCTCATCAATCTATCGTGGTTCCCTTTTTGTCCTTCCCCTCCTTCCACTCCTTCCACTCTACTACTCCTCGTTGCTCCCTCGTCGCTCCCTTCTCGTCATTCCCTTCTCGTCACTCTCTCTACTACTCCCAATGGTCCCTAGCGAAGAAGCTATGACAGCATACTTGGAGTTGTACCGTTAGTATTATGATATAAAGGATAGGGAGGTAGATGTAGCATCGCTCCCTGGGGCACATCTGTGTCCCTCCACACATGGCACGGACATGGATTATTTCAACCAGGACAAGACAGATTGCAAAATCCTAGAGGATTCTAGGAGCAAAAGAATAAAGAAGCGAAGAACAAGAAGATGAAGAAAGATGACAAAGGAGAGGGTAGCACTTCATCGAAGACCAAACGATGAAAAGACTAAAAGTATTATAGAGTCCTCCGATTTGGAGAATGTAATTACAGTTTCTAGTATATGAGAGGGAGCCCTCTCTCGGATATTTGTTATGCTCTAAGAAGTGATTATGTTGTATCCCCCTCTTGGATATTTGTTATGCTCTATGAAGAGATTATGTTGTATCCCTCTCTTGGTTATTTATTATCCTATATGTTTTTGAAAAGCTCAAAGAAGATGAGATGCTAAAAGAAAGAAGAGAAGAGAAGAGGGAAAGAGAGAAAGAGGGAAGAGAGGAGGGAAAGAGGTGAAAAGAGAGGAGTTTCCAAAAAGAGAGGAAACAAAGAGTGAAGGGAAAGAGAGGAAAGAAAGAGCAGATGGAAAGAGAGAAAGAGGGAAGAGAGGAGGGAAAGAGGTGAAATTAGAGGGGTGAAGGAAAAAATTCGAAGCCCAAAACACACTGAAGCACATACCCTTCTCAAATTGGCCACTACTAGTGTCCATGGAATCACCAGATGCTTACTCCGCATCGTCAGAACTCCCCATCGCTATAACAAAAAAGATCAGAGCACACAATAGTCCAAGCATGCACAAAGATTGCCCCAATTCACATAGTTCGCGACCTCTTCTAGACGAACACCAACTTAGCATGTTGGCCGCCATCAACGATCAAGCACTACAATAGAAATAACAAGGAGTAACCATACCGATATGAGTTCCATAATAGCATAAAACCGCCATGCTCAACCTTTGTGGGAAAGAGCTTGACAGCGAAGTGTTTCCATTCACAGATGTGCCCCAAAAAAAGCCGAACAAGTGCACAAAAGGCGCATGGGGGCAAAAACAACCGTGCTCAACCTTTCATGGAGAACATTTTGCAAACGAAATCGTTCCATGATGCAGAACCAGTGTAGGAGTAGTGCATGGGGGACAAACACCCATGCTCAACCTTTCACGGAGAAGAGCTTGCTAACGAAGTCTTTCCATGCACAAATGCGCCCCACCAAAGGCATGACTAACCACCACGCTGCCCAAAAGATGGACGTTAGGCATTCCATGCAAAGGTGTGGTCGGAACAATACGCGATCTACATGTGGCAAATGGCAAGCCATCACAACGCACTGAAGAATACAAGCTCGACATGCGGCAAACATTGGCGGGTCAAAGCGCGTACATAAAAGATATCCTGCATCGCCCACGTGGTGCACACACATTCGTCCTAAAACAACAAAACTAAATAAAATAAATGGCAAATCAGATTTTTCACTTCTGCACCCTAGACTCGACTAAGTCCTACACCTACGACAGGTAGGCCAAAAAAATACAAATGATTTTCAAAAAACCCTCTTCCACTAACCTTGTACAAAAAAAACTAACCCTTCATTTAGTTCACTTTCCACGCCCTAATATACTCTTTTTTACCTTTTGCAGATGATGGTGCCTACGTGAGTGCCCTTAAGTCTACTGTGAATGAATGCAATTTGCAGGTCGAGACATGGAAAAAGGGCGCTTTCAAATACTGCTACACTCTAGAGCCCTTAGCCTGACAGTGCGACATCATGGTAACCCGGTATAGGTATGAAAATCTAACCTACATTGAAGTTGAAAAACTCATGAAAGAGGTAGATTCATATCCTGATACTAGGAGGTTGGTCACTGATTGTAGGCTAGACAACTACCTTCCACACGTCGAGCACCCTATCGATTTTGAGCGTTGTTATCAAATTTTGCATACAAATGCCCCCGCTACCAAGATAGGGTGCATAGTAGTGAATTCCCCTCATGGACTTGAAGTTTTGTCCATCCTTCTTGACCAAACCACTACACAAGATGCACTTAATCTACCACATAGGGCTGATAAGTATAGTAGGCTTAAGGTTACCCCGGCATCTAATACTCTGATCTCTCCACAAGTTGCCAACAACGATGGTCCAATTTTGGTTGATATTTGGGACCCTCTCGTTTGCGAGCAATGCCATTTTTTCCATGCCATCCTCTATGGCCTCCATCCTAAAACTCGTGCACCTAGATTGCCTTGGAATTATGTAGAAGACATTGTGGGCAACCACATGATCAACAAAAATTATAACCATTTTTGGTTGACCATGCTGGAACAAGTTGCTGAAAAAGTTCAGCTTGACCAGAAGCCAACTCTCCACATTGCCCCAACATATCATAATTTATTGACTATCATATTAGCACTAGGAATTCGGCTAACCCCTTCCATTCCTCCATGACTTTTTGCATTAGCTAGCTCATCCAGCTCCCACTGTCGAGTCTCAAACCTCTCGTCCCAAGCAACATGTTAAGAGGCCCACGCAAGCACCTCCACAATACACTACACCATGCACTAGATCTCCTACTCATTCCTCTCGATCATCCCCATTGCCACCTCTTGTAGTGCCAAGTACAGCTCCCAAGCCTACAGTATCTCAACATGACGTGGACGTCATGGAAGAGGAAGATTTTGAGAGAGCCGTGAAGAACTCGCAAGATACATACGAGCTTGAGACTGTGCCTCGTGGCATCTCAATGAACTTTTGTGCGAGCCTTCCTCTTCTAAGCAAGCTTTTGGTGAGTCATCTTCATCTCGGCCTACCGTCCCTTCCTCTACAGTCCCTTCTCCAATCATCAGTACTCCTGCCACATTAGCCTCTTCTTTTCCTCTTCCCTCTAGGACTAGCCCTCCGCTTACTACTTCTAATTCTGTCGTTGCTAGTACCCCTCCGATCCCTACATCCACTCTTCTAGTCAGTCTCTCTCCAATCCATGTAGATCCTATAGTGACACTGGTCTCTTCTCCCGTAGTTTCTTTACCTACTACTAGCACTATTGTTACTCTTCCTCCTAGTGCTACTGTAACCCCGACTATCCCGCTCCCTCTCACTCCAGCCTCTACTAATTCCAGCCCTCCTCCTTTGCCAGGTCCCATCAACCTGTCCACACAACTCACCACCTCTCTACCATCATCACCACCTTTTGTTGCACCATCTCAACCCAAGATCCCCACTCTGGTGTCGAATTCGGTCTCCTCTATCGCAAAAAGAAAGCCCCCATGGTAGAACATTTCCCGCTCACATTCCAACCACCTCCCTTGCCACTAGGTGCCGTACCTTATGGTTTGACAACAAAAACTTTTTGCAAGGTTGTCCAAGAATCTACTGAGATTTATCCCTCCTACTCTCCATCTAACATCACCTTATTTTTAAAGACATCTCTCCTCCACCCTCTGACCTGATTTATCACGTCCTATTACAAGAGGCCCTTGGAGGAAGTATCTGCCCCTTCTTCTGAGGAAGTTTCTATGAGACCAGTTGTTAAACGCCATCAGGAGCTCTTTCAAGCTCTCTATGACGAGTTTGAATGTCAGCATGAACTACTCTGAGAAGAACTTTCAAGAGAAAAGCACAACTCCACCCAATTGGAAGCTAGGGTAATTGAATTAGAAAAGAAAATTTTAGAGCTTGAAGCTGCCCTCCACTCTACCATTGAAACCCACCAGAAGAGAGGGGAAGACTTGCTGTAATGCAACGCTCCCTACTAGGCCCACTTAGACTTGCAAAACGAGACCATTACATGCCTCATTCTTACCTAGGGCAACACTGAGATAGACCTCACTACTAGCACCATGGAAGCACATGATGATTTGATAGCAAACTTTCAGAATTACTTTTGGTAGCTCGTCCTCCAAAACCACACTCTTCAGTGTGATAATAGACAATTTATTGTTGCTGATAATTTCATTTGTCTTCTACTTTGAAACAGAGGTAGGAACAATTCAAAATTGCAGCTCTACAATGGACAAAGATGCCAGATCTAGACGAATCTTGGATGCATCTTTGCCAAAGGCTCGAGAAGGTTGAGTAGACAATCCAGTCCAGTGTTTTTGATCCTCCATCACCGTGCCCCTCGCCAACGCACATTCATTGAGGACCTGGGGAAAACAAACTATACTATCCAAGATATCATTGAGCACTTGCTTCCCATGAGAGATGAGTTATGCCGATAGCTTTCTCCCCAGTAGCCCAATGACTATGATCTACCAATGCACAGCAGCCTCTGGCACCAACTACTCAAGTCTTTACTTCAGCCCTAGTCTCTACACAAGCCTCCTCTCCAGTATCATCTTCAGCTGCACCTCCTTCTACCTCTCCTCCGACTTCTTCCACAGCCCTCCCAACCTCTACTCACTCCCTCCCCCATTGATCCACTGTCTTCTTCAACCTCACCTTCCACTTCTATTCCACCTTCACAACAACCCTTTTCTTCTACCCCTACTACCATGGACTACCCCGATCTTCCAGATGATCAACAACATGACCTGGAATTCGAAGATGATACCCCTCCCACCACATCCATTCCCCTGCCACTCTCTCTAGGCCACTTTTAAGCCCCAACCCAAACCACCATCTCTTGGCCACAATCTTTGCCCAACCCCCTACCATCACTCTATACCCTCTCCGAACTTCAAGAGATCTTCCATATGGAGGTTTCCAATTACTTTCCGTGGAAGCTTCCCCCACTTCTAAAGAAGATCTTTTCTATTGTAGAGATTGAACATCTTATTTTGGTTAGGGCTGCAATATTGACATAACACCTACCGACAAAATGGTCCCACAACCAATATGGCACCAGACCCTCCTCCTAGATCCTGGTACTTTCCATTGGCCTATATACTATAGAGTGCCGCGGAGCCTCTGAGCCGACCCCCTTTTCTATCCCATCCCCTACCGCCATCCCCATGACCAATTTGACCCTCAAGTGGCATGGACGCTCTAATTGGCCACTCTTCCAAAGAGTTCAAAATCCACTTAGAGCTAAAGGCAGCATTCAAAAAATTCCATATTTATTATGAGAATGTCCATGACCCTGCCATTATCACCACCATTAACTACCTCTGCCTTCTTGTCTTTCTCCTGAAACAACCTCTCACCTAGGTCAAAAAAACCCTTCCACCTCTCTACTTCAACCCACAAATAGGACCAAACATTGCCACTCTCTTGCATTTATGGGGCCGTGCCGAATTTTCCCAGATAACTACCTTACTTTGCTTGAAGACATGGTTCTATCCAAATTCGCTTCTGTCCACCACCACTCTGCCTTCTTCCCCACTGCTAGTGCCCATGTTTGCATTAACCTTTGCCCCCAATTCCATGATTCCGATTTCATTCATTCCTTTTCCACCCTTCCTCCCACTTTACTCGAACCCCTCATCCTACTCTTTTATAAAGCATCCCCTCTTGTACACTTGCACAAGGGTCCTCAAGTGTAGGGCATACCTTAAAAAGCTTTGGCTTGCACCAGTGTTAGACCTAACACCCTTCACCACATCCACTGACTAGATAGGCAACCCACTCATCGTCAGGGCTCTTGAGTACTATTTTTTGAGGGGGGGGGTTAAGATGTATGATGTATGGGTGTGTGTGCATGGGAACATGGCCTATGTCATTAGCAAGTGGATGGAGCAGAATCCCATAGAGAAGGTGGAGAAGAGAGTGAGAAGAGAGCTCAAGGAAAGCTATATAAGAAAGCCTTGTACTAGTGTTTTATTCAATCTAATCATGTTCAAGCACAATCAAGTAATCTTTGATCATTTTCAAGTTCTTCCTTTGTTTAGTTCTTTGGATTGTTAATCATGATTAGCATCTTTATTATGCATCCACCATATCTAGAGCCTAGCTCTTGGTCCAAGTTTTGTCAGAGAATGGTGGTGATAATGGAGACAATGGTTGTGCGGATGTAGACAAAATGAAGGAGAGTGCCAAGAAAAGGTCAAAAGGGTGAGCCATAGCCAAAAGAGGGGCACCATGGGAGGAATCAGAGTTTTGGGTTATTGTATGAGATTGTGAGGATTTTGTCAAGGAAGACGTCTTTCATTGCCTCATTATAAAGAAGGACCATAAGGCACTTTTGCATTAGTATAAGGAGATGACATTAGGAAAGAAGGGAACTCATTTTGGGGCCCTCTAAGAAATTCACTATTTACCTATTTTTGTTGCACTTAAAATATGGGGAATGCCATAAAATACAGATACTTACTACAAAAATGTCAGTCTAGTACTCAAGCTTCACATTAAATGCATATATAAGATCCTTGATTTTTTGTGCAGTATTTGATGATTTTGACATCGCTAGTGCATCCGAAGCGGGCCAAAACCCCCAAATCAACCTTGGAGATACCAAAAACTGATGCGCGGAGGCTCGAAAAAGGGCAAAAATCCTCCATTTTGCCCTTTTCCAAGCCTCCGGGCATTGGTGCAAATCCTCCATTTTGAGCATTTTTGCCCTTTTCAAGCCTCTGGGCATCGATTTTCGGTGTCTCTAGGGTCAATTTGGGGGTTTTGGCCAACTCCAAACGCGCTGGCGATGTCAGAATCATCAAATACTGCACAAAAATCATCTTTTGAAGATCACGTATGTCAAACATAATAAAAGAAAAAGATTTTGAATATGACTTATTTTATATTTTTACATGGTTTTTGGTATTTTTCCAACGTTACGTTGGCCCTCTTCTGATTGGTCAAGAGCCTATTTTTCTAAACCCTAAAAGACCCAAAATGAGCTCCCTTTTTTCCTAATGTATTGACCATAAATCATTTTTGCCTTAAAGAAAGTTTGTTGCCTTAGAGCTGTGTCCTGCGTGGACTTGTGGAACATAGGTCTAGCACCAAGGAAAAATCATGCCTCATGTGTCATAGTTGCACATGATTGAGAATGACGAGCTCTCATTCCCATTTCACCAGTTGACTAGAAAAAGTGTTCAATGATATTATTTCAATGGCTATAGGGGATGTGGCAATAGGCTACACATTCCATGTAGCACAATTCCCTCAATTTTATAGCGATAGCAGTGCATGGCCACACGGCATGGCCACACGCCACACATCCACCCTTACTGTAGTGGGAATGATATATGCATGTGAGTGCTCCACATGCATTACAAGTCCCTAGTGGGACATGGCTCTTATTACAAAGGAACATTGTCCTACTCATGCCTATGGTATGCCTAAGCGTTTGGTTTGCAAGGGGAAGGAAATTTTTGGCTGAGTTGGGGACGTGTGGCACCAGGATCCAATGAGAGCAACAAACTATTTCCCACACTTCCCCACTATTAGGGGAAGATGCCCTCATGCATAGGTTGCAAGTCATGCGAGTACACTAGAAACCAATATGTTCAATAAAGATGACTTGGTAACCTACAATGAAAGGTAAAGATGACTTGGTAACCTACAAATCGCACCATGCGCTACTACTACAAGTCTATATTGTCGTCTTTTTGTAGTGTATGGGGAGCATGCACCACAAGCACCATTAAAGCCTGCAGGACATGTGCACTTGCAAGGTCTCAATGCCCCACAAGCACCACATATTCCCAAAGCAGGACTCAACAATTTCTTGGTAAACCATATAATGCAAATCTTGATATTCTTTTGGAAAAATCTCTCTTAATTTGAATTGTTTTGTATGTCACAATTGAGTATGATTCTGCCTCATTCTGCTTGTTGATGGATGCCTCCTATCAGTGGGCTAGGTAAGCCTTATGATAGGGGTTGGTTGGCTACTCCTCTAATGATGCAAGCTGCTGAAGATGACAGGATTTCTTATGACGTTAGAACTTTATTGGAGCATCGGGAATGCATCAAGGAGTGCATGCAGATGCTTCTTGACAACTCATATGCTAGGACTCTTGAGAAGCTTCGCGAGTATGTTGACGCTCAATCTACCATGTCGTGATAGATGCAATGTATGTCACTGTTATAGGCGATTGATATTGATCTAGCGAGTCGTTGTCAATGAAGCTGATGAGTGTGGGTAATGCCTACTAGTACAATGTTGTCTATTTTCAATGTGTTATGATGGAGATATTGAAAAATAGCCCACACATTGTGTCCATGTTGAACATCGTTTGGATCAGGTGAACACATTAAGCAAAATCCGTGGAATTTGAGTTGGTTGAACAATGCACCAATATGGTAGATGCCACCTCGTTGCAAGTGGTGAGATATCTGCACAACAATTGAACAGGAACAAAAAGGTGGGGGATACCCCTTAATCACTATAGAATAACATGCATGTTCCTAAAACTAGAATGTGCATAGCCTATTGTGTCTAATGCATGAAATGTGATGCACAAAATCCCATGTCCTAGCCCACGTGTGATTAGGGTAGACACATATGAAAGCACTACTTATGCCCACATGCATGGGACACATAAAAAAACACTATGCACACGCGCGGGTTAAATTGTGTTATATTCCCAATGTATCCACATCCTAGCCCACATATGATTAGGGTGGGCACACATGAATACACATGGAAATTATTTTTAATTAAATATTAAATATTTATTTTATAAAAAGGTAAAATAAATTATTGTGTGTTGTATTCCTAGCATGTCCACATCCTAGCCTGCAAATGTGGCTAGGACACACACAAACACACACAAATTAAAAATAAAACTAAAAACATTAAATTAAAAATTATGCTTGACTCTTTGTAGCTTCACCAGTCACAAATGTAATCCATTCAAATGAATTTTGTCGTGTTTATATAGTGTGCTTATGTAGTTTTTTATTCATCCACATACGATTCGTATGAATTGATATTTGTCCAAATAGTATTCACACGAACACCCCCAAAAAAATCGTAAGATTTTGAAAGATGCACAAATTCTTGACTTTGTTGCCATAATTTAAATTTTTCTTTAAAAAATCAATCGAATAAATGCAACTTAGGCTATGTTCAACACCACCAATGATAGCAATGCGACTATTCTTTATAAGCTGCAAAAAAATGTGAATGTAATGCCTCCTTCTAATGTGGTAATAATGCTGCAAAGATTTGTCCAAAGCCGCCTTCTAATTGCATAGTGTGTAGGTATGCTTCTAGAAAAGATAGGGTTGCCGATGGCCAATCACACTCTACTTATTGATGAAGATAGTAAAGTTATGTCCACAGGTTGACACATCGGAAGGTACATCGTCTTGGTGGTGATAAGGCCTAGTACTTGACCTCAACTGAAGAGAGCAACAATGTCTTGTTCTTCTAGACCAAGAGCGTGGACCACTTCCAACTGAGCACATAACCACCATGAGATCATGGAAGATCGGTATCATTGACCCAACTAGACTCCGTGAAAACACACATATTATGAGACAGTAGTGAAAGTTGTTAAGTGCCCACTAGATAACAAATCATCTTGAGTCCTAAACTCTAGTGTGGCTCTGTTGGAGTGTTAGAATGTTGAGTGAGCACCTAGGTGGTGTAGAAATCAAAGTGGGTGTTGATGAGGAAAATGAATTTTCAAACCACTTGGCACAGGCTTGTTCTTCATGAGGAGGTAGGCTTGCTTCCTTTGATAGTTTGATGCAAGGGTCACAAGAAGTTTTGGAAATATTCCCTTTTAGGAAAATGGGTCCCTTTCCCTCGTGGGAAAAGTGTCCTATTCTCATTAGTGGAAACTAGGAGAAACATCATGAGCTTCTGCAGGCGAAGGCGAGGCATCGCGTACCTAGCTAGGTGTGGTCGGGGGCAGAGATTGCCCACTGTCGGCCCCGTGCATCCACCTAACACCACTAACACCCACTCACGGAAAGTGAAATTTTATTTATCCCATGTGTTCCTACAACCTCTTGTCTATAAAAGAGGAACCCAACTCCTTGTAATGCATCTTGTATTGTGATCACTCTTTAGGAATATAAACCTTTCTTCGTGTATACGCTTATTTTCTGCTTGCTGCTTGTTCTAGCAAAAATCACAAGCCAGTTCTAGTATGCCTGTTGTAACAACCATTCCTTGGGCCAATACACAAAGAAAAAAAAAAAGGTTCTATCATGTGCCTCGTAGTGCTGAAGATTTCAATGATCAAATCCTCATGATGCAGTCTGAAGAAAGATTGCCATCACCTGATCAACAACCTGACCATGTGGATTAAAGTATCCACCTACCACCACTATCACCCTCTCACGAAAAGTGAAATTTTATTTATCCCATGCGCTCCTACAACCTCTTGTTTATAAAATTGTTTTTCGATTGGTAGGGACTGGAGGTCTATAAACTATATTGTCTGTTTTTTTGGATTTTTCCTAACAAAGCTATGGATACAACAGCTTGGAAAACTATCTCATTCTTTGGTTAGACTGTATATCTAGATCCCAAGACTTGGGTAATTAAGTAGTCCTAGTCCACTGCCTATGTGGATGAGAAAGGAGACTCTAGCTTTTTTGACTCCCAAGATACTTTTCTTTACAAGCACATGGGTAGTTGGACTAGGGTGGATACTTTACTTTACAAGCACATGAGGTAGATACTTTTCTTTACAAGCACATGGGTGGCACATGGGTAGTTAGAGTCGAACTACCCATGTGCCACCCACCCATGGGTCACTACCCATGTGCTTGCAAAGAAAAGTATCTACCACCACAGTGGTGGCAGGTAGATACTTTACAGGCAGTAGATACTTTTCTTTGCTAGTAGTGGTGGTAGGTGGATACTTTACAAGCACATGGGTGCTAGTGGTGGGAGGTAGATACTTTTCTTTACAAGGACATGAATGAAGCTAGGGATATAGAAGCTTGGGAAACTCTCTCATTTCTTTGGGTAGACAATATATCTAGATCCCAAGACTCAGACCAATGAATCATGAGTGGAGCCATTTTTCTATGGTAGCATCAACTTTCATAATAATTGTTTGACCCTATCTTTGTCACCATTCTTCCCTTCAATGACAGCTGGTATAATATCATTCAGAAGATGAAGAATAACACGGTACTTGATGCCAACATGAATACTGGCATTCTTCATGGCCAAGTCCTGAGTTTTCAAATTGAATGTCAGAATTTCAACAAATTAAGGATGATTGAGACTTAACGGATATTAGGCCATATCTCCATATAGACAGGGCCATCTGTCAGAGGTGCCGAAATAGCACCGAGGGGCATATGCTCAAGGTGTTTATGCTATATATCTAGCACAGCGCCGATGTAGGAGACTGGAACACCAGGTTGGAAGAGAGGCCTGATGCTGTCACATATCCAATACGAGCATAGAGATACCCTTTGTCTTTAGCTTGGTCACTCTTTTAAGCTAGTTTCCGTAGGAGTTTGATGAAGTGGTCTTCATCCTCGGAGTCAGAAAAGCTGAAGTCTCGTTTCTCATCCACATAGACAGTGGGGGCCTTGAAGGCTAAGAACTTCTCTTTGAAGATATCCTTAGGTTTGAAAGCGGGTAGCTTCCATTGAGCAACAGGGGTAGTTTCTTCGATGGCGAGGGTATTTGAAGCAAGAGAATGATACTTCTTTGAGATCATGCGGGAAAGTGCCATTGTGTTAGATGGAAGTAAGGGAAGCCCTCGTTTGGGATACGTTACCTCTGTGAGGAATTACTACAATATGCCTTGAATTCCTGAGCATCACAGTGACTTAATGGCAAATGGCGGCTGCTACCTTCGATATGAGGAATACCCTTCTTAGAGCGTGGCCTTCTCTACTTACTTCGTTGTAAATCCACCGGTGATTGACAACTCACACAATTGCACTCACACATAAAATAAAAGAAGCTATTTGCACTCACACTCTCAAGCAAGATAAGAGCTCTATGCTCTGATACCAGAACCACGCAGTGGTTCTTTGCGTTTTTCCAAAAAAGCAAGAGGGTCATCACAACACAAAGCGCGGATCTTTGCTTCCAATGCATCAAAACGAGTTTTTCAAGTTGCTTTGTTCTTTTCGAACCATTCAAGGAATTGGACATCCTTGGTAGGATCAAGCTCACACTTGAGCATATTTAGAAATTTGCCAATCCGGTGAAGAAAAGGAGTAGAGATATGTTCTTGGTTGCAATAGAACAGAAAATTTGCATGATCAAAAGTATAGGGCTTCAAGTGGGACATACTAAATAATCTCATTGAGGCCACCGAGAGGGTTGCTCAAGTATCGATAAGGGTATCTACCTTAAGCCTGAGTAGCTTATGGTAATATATTTTGACTTGGATAGTAGGAATCTCTCCAAGAGTTGCTTTAGCCATTTGCACTTGATGTGGGGGTGGCGGTACAGGTGAAGAGGTAACAGGTTGTATGATCCGACAGATTTCATCTTGATTGTATTTTAAATCTGAATCAAATCATAGAGTACATGTTTCAAGCTTCAGAGGTAACAGGTTGTATGATCCGACAGATTTCATCTTGATTGTATTTTAAATCTGAATCAAATCATAGAGTACCTCCACAACTCTTTCTAGCTGTACAAAGTCTTCAGAGGAGGTGAGGTAGAAACTTGTTGGCGAGGGACTTGCCAAGTAGGTGGAGGAGTTGGTTGTTGTTGCTTCTGTTGTTCTTTGATGTGGGCCATAAGTTCTGCATGAGTTCTAGGCTTTTTGAGTGATTTCATAAAATCACTAGCTACTAGATACTGCTTGTTTTGGGATGAAGTCACAAATTTAGCAGTGTCTTGATTGAATCCAAGAGAGACTTTATCCAGAGATAGATGGTCCTCCAATTCTTCATCCATGGGGAATATTGTCTCTGGATCTAGAATATCAAAGGGATTAGCAATGTATGCTTTACCTTTGGCCTTAGCTTTTGTCTTCTTTTGGGATGTATCAGAGTCATCAGAACTGGAAGAATGCGGTGCCCAGTTCTGATGTTGATGTCAATCATGTCGATATTGAAAACCTCTCCCATGCCCTGGGCAAAAGTTTGGTGACAAAGCATGTTGATGGCATGGGCTAGTGTAGAGGGATCATCAGACCTGTCAGAATCATAAGATTCAGAAGAGGCAGAAGAGAAAAGGGTCTCATCATCATCAGAGGAGAGGGCCATGTTATCATAGATTTGATAAATGTAACCATATTCCAGCTGTTCTCCTTGCTGTTGAAGCATATGAATAGATTCAGCCTTCCTTTTCTTTGAAGGACACTGAGATGCCAAATGGCCAGCTTTGCCATAGATGAAACGTTCTTGTGGAGAGCGGGCTTTCCTTCTGTAGATTTTGGATCGTCTTCTAAAGCTCGTTTTCTTATGAGCCTTCTTTGATCTTTTCCTTAAAGGTAAGGTTTACAAGAGCAAGAGGATTTAGTACAACCAAAATCTTTCACAAACCTTTATCCATGCTTACAGTAGGACATAAAGGACATGGCCTGTTTAGTTGAGCTTTTTGTCTTTTGCTGGTTACAAAGGTCTTCTAAGACTTTCCTTATGCATTGAACAATGACTCCAAAGGAGTCATTGAAGTCATATCCTTCATCATCCATCTTTTTCCTAATGAGATTAGGAAGAGGATCAGGGAATGCATTAACAAATACTTGTCTATTTGTAGGGTTATGACATTCTTTGGATTTGTAGTATAATTTTCGCGTATAGGTGATGAAGGGCTCTACTTGTGACAAATCACAGATTTTTGCTTTGTGAAAAACAGACAAAGCATCATTTGTGTCTTCCACAGTTTGTCCAACAAACTCTCCCATTAGGAGTTCAAAGAATACTTCTCCGATGTTCTCAGCACTAGCCATTGTTTGCTTGTATTCTAGGGGAATGGTTTCCCATCAGGCTTTGAGGCTTCCCACAAAACCATGGGTCACATAATTGGCTACTTGTACTTGACTAAGTTGTGAAGAGATTACGAGGCTACTCCAATAGCCATACATCGTGTGTAATAGAATTTCAATCTATTCAGTATTGAGATCATCTATATTCCAAATTGGGAAGTTACCAACCTTAGGAAGATTTGGAATGCCACTTGATTATCCAACAATGTCTTCTTTCTTCACAGGATAAGCCATATTTATGGCCAGGAACACATCTTGTTGTCCAATGCCTAAAGTAATTTCAACTTGATCTGTGCATCTGCATAGTTCTGCTTCATTCTCAGGAGACATCTGAAAGACTTCTTCTCTCTCTTCTGTTGTCATTTGTTTCCGAGGAGCATATTGTGCTATAAATTGATGACTCGGGCATTGAGGATGAGTAGGAGGAGAATGAAGTCTTCTTCTATATTTAATTCATCCTATTCACTTTGAAAATATCTCTGTGGAATATTCTGTTGCCATGGAATTCTACTCATCCTTTGATCTTGAATATCAATAGCAGGAGTTTGTTCCATTGCGAGGCCGACAGGCAATCTCTGCCCCCCCCAACCACACCTAGCTAGGTATGCGGTGCCTCGCCTGTAGAAGCTCATGATGTTGGACTGAAGATCTGATGTCCCTAACTACACCTACCAAGGGAAAATGACCCATTTTCCTACAAGGGAATGTGTCCAAAACTTCTTGCCTCAAACCGCCCTCCAAAGCCCTCATCTAGGCCGCTTGTGACAAGGCTCTTCTACAACAGTGGCAAGAAGCTGGCCATGGAATCGCCATACGAGCTCCTACAGCAGGGTCCATTGGGGTTGCCATGTGAATAGCTTGCTCAGGGAAGTAGGAATCAAAGATTTGGAGACAATACTTTTGATTGACACAATTATACCATCCGGTTGTTGTATCACTTGCATGCCAAGAAAGTATGAGAGAAGGCCAAGATCGGCCATCTCAAATGTACGTTTAGTTGTGGCATGATGTATGTGACTTTGTTTATGTGAGAACTAGTGATTATGAGGTCATCCACATATAGAATATGTTAAACATACCATGCCTTATAGATTCAGATCACAGATAAATAGTTAGAATTCTTGGCTATGAAAGAACTTGCCAATCTAATGGTACCACACCCAAGGTGCTTGCTTAAGCTTGACATAAAGAGTGGATGGGGAAATCAGGTTCTTGTTTAACATAGACCTCTTCTTCAAGCATTCCAGTAAGGAAAGTACTCTTGACATCCATCAATATCTATCCAACCATGATGAGCACCACAATTCAATAGCAAATGGACGTTGGCTGTATGGGCTATAGGTGTAGAGTCTCTTCATAATTGATTCCCTCTATTTGGAAAAAACTTTGCTCCATAAGACGGACCGTGTATTTGTCCAAGGTTATATTGGCTTTGAACTTCTTGCAGTATATCAACTTGGTTCCTATGACCTTACTACCTTGGAGCTAGGTAAGCCGTAGTGAAATCGGTGGAGAGGAGAGAAGCCGTCTTATCAACATGACTTGTCTCTGAGATGATTCACGCGATGTCCCAATTCACGTGACCAAGGTCAACCTTATCCACACGGCTAGAGCACCTACGTAGTGGTTGACGTCATCCCATCCAAGCGACATGGCTGACATCACCCAATTCATGCGACGCCAACTTCCACGCGACTAATTAACCTACTATCATACACACTACACCTCCATCCACACGATGCCCATTCACGCGACAGAGGATACCTAAGGGAATCCATGCGACATAGTCAAATAGAGAGTGGTTGATGCACACATTGGCACTAGAGTATGCAGGTACTTCACTTATCGTGCAAGCAAAGCATTGTGTTTGTATTTGTGTATTTCTTGTATCAGGCAGAATGTCATCAGACACAATCAATGTGAGTGTAATCACGGGCAAAAAGTTTGGCAATTTCAATTACCATGCATGGAGGGTCCGCATCAAGAACTTCCTCATCAGAAAAGACCTTTGGGAGTCACCGGTGTTGAGACCAAACCACAGAATGATCAAACATCCATCAAAGCATGGGTGAAGAAGAACTATCAAGCAATACACTTCATCAAAGCATGGTGAAGAAGAACTATCAAGCAATACACTTCATCAAAGCATGGGTGAAGAAGAACTATCAAGCAATACACTTCATGTCCAGAACCATCAAGGATACCATCCTCAGGCATGTACAAGACAAGGATAATGCCAAAGACTGCAATCGCCAAGCTCAACGAAACTAACACCAAGGCTCAAAAGCTATAGTTGAAGCATAGTTTGCATGAAGTCCAAAGAGAATCATGAAGCATTCAGGTCTTCATACTCAAGATCAGAACCATCTCAGACAAACTCGACAGCATTGGAGTAGCAGTTGAAGATGATGACCTTGTAGAAGCATGTCCACATGGACTCCGAGAAGAATACGAGTCACAAGTGTGTCAGTCTGGGAGAAAGTTAACACACGAGGATGGATGCAATACTAACTTGTGATTGGTGGCCTAGATTGTGTGGTGTGGTGAGTGCATACCCAGACTGGTAGCACACATCCCCTTCATCCACATTGGATGCATGTTGGGGTATGCCACCTCATTTGGCTTGATGACATGACGTCATGGGTGGTCTAGCCTAGGACCCAAGGTCTAATATCACTCTAGGAAACCATTAAATAATTTTGACCACTAGATCACCCCAATGGTAAAGCGATGAACTAATCCATAGTTCATCACTTACTTTTCCAATCCTCCCCCTTGATGAACCAGTTAGGTGGCTAAACTCTCATCATGGTGGAAAACTTCTCCTGCTTAATCCTTCTCACGTACAAAGTGATGTTGAATTTCTACAGGTTCAGTATGAGCATGATTCTTGGATGGCTTCATGGAACTCTAATTTGATATATTTCACAATTCTTCTTAAACCAAATGGCTTTGCAAGTCACATGTGTTGCTGTGCTATATTCAGATTATATAGAAGACACAGAAAGAATGCTTGCTTCCTGCTGCTCTAAGCTATCAAACCAGATCCGATGTTCAAGAAATATCCAGAATTGAATCTGCCGTCATCTAGATTCTAGATACCTAGCCCAATCAATATAAGTGCATCCTAAAGAAGGGTGCCAGCAGCAGGAAGGCCTGACACTTAAAGGGAGTAGGTGACCAAAAGGGGGGTTGTTCTATGAGAGGCCGAGGAGAATTGCCCTTCCGTGGGTAGGAGGAGAGCCACAAGCAGTAAGGCGGGTGTGACGGACTTGCGATGCGGTGGAGAGGGAGTGAGAATCTAGGTGGCAAGGTAGAAGAGATGGGAGTGCATGAGGAGCAGAGGTCGACTCTAGCTCTCTCAATAGCTATCATCAAAATTTTCTGAAAATTTGATGATTCCTGAAAGGATTAGATTAGCACTTCGTCCACATATAGAATAACCCCCTTTATGATGTAGTGAAGCAAATCATAATCTCAGGTTTTTCCCGTAACTTCTATATGGAATCCTATGAAAAATAAAACCGTGAGTATTATTTTACATGCTGCATGGATCTCTAGAAGCATAGGGCAATAGCTTGAAGGCCCTCTCAAAGTATGAGAGTTCAATGGTCGACTATTGATGAGCTTGCAAAACAAGTTTGGAAATCCTGAAAGCTTTAAACCATAATCATGCCAACCAAACAAGTTACCTTCTCAAGCTGTCAAATTCCTTGAGGCTTGAGATGTTCATGTGGAAGGAGTCAAGGTCTCTATTCCTCGTTGTACCACTCTACTATTATGTAAATGGAACTGTCATGGAGCTCTTTCAGGTGGATTTCACATGCAGTTTGTGTTGTTTTGTCGATTATTTGTCGGCAATGCATGGATATTTGATGATGGAGTCTCTACTGGCAATGCTTTTGAAGGTCGGCGCCCTTGTTCTTTCCTTAATTCACACATGCCTGCGTTTAGTGCTTCTAAGAACAAGAATGTTTCCTGATTAACTTCTTTGTTGTAAGCCTCATCATAATTGCACTTTTTAATGTGAATATGTCAAGGCTATCTCACATGTACACTTTCTCTTCTATACGGCACCTTTTTTTTTTGGAAGCTCACACACATACAACAATGAGCAAAAGCACAGTTGAGCAAAGTGCACTTCAGTATTTAGACCTTAACTTACAGAACTTCAAAGCGGACGGCACAAACCCAAACAGTGTGCTAGTGCCACGTACATGCACTTCTCGAAGAAATGAAAACGAGACCTGCCACCTACATTCTTGTCACTACAAGGTTACCAGACAAATATAGCTAGAGCCTGCTGCAGCCTTGTAATAGCTCCATTGCTCATCATTCAAGACATTCACACAACAGTACTTCAATGAGTAAAGATCAGAAAGGATGCCAGAAGCATGCAGTCTCATGATATACGCTCCCACATAACAAAATTGCTCTAGGAGCTTGGGATTTGTAGGACTGAGACAGCTGCTATGCACAAGGAAAGGTTGATACTGCTGCAGCTGCAGACCACAACATTCTCCACTACTCACGAAGACTTGATCAAAGGTGCAGCGTCGGCAAGTGCTACCTCTGCATCAGAAAGTACACCCACCCTCGCAGTGGGGGTAGACTTTTGAAATTTGAAAAGCGGCCTTCTTCACAGAAAGCTTGAGGTTTTCAATAGTAGACGCCATTTCCTGCTTCCAAACGACCACGAAGGTACTTAGAGCAAATTCCGGCACCAGAATATAGAACTCCAACTGCCTTTCATCACCATGCAATTCTCGCAAGCGGCAAGAATTGGACAGCCCTTTCCACTTTCCTCAGTGCATTTCCATGAAGTGGAAGATCTCACTTCTCTCTCACTGTTAACTGGTATATGCAGCCATCAAGGAGAAAGTCCCATGCTCCATTATTCCTAGAGACAGGCTTGAACACTGCACCTTTCTCTTCCGTGAGAGCATCTTTACATCTAGAAAGACAGCATCGACTCCAAAAGGTCCTGTGGCTTCCACATCGACCTTTAAGGGCACAGGTGGAAAATTTTTCCCCTGCACCTGACCCAACTCACCATCTATCTGCAGTTCCCGGTACAACAGTCTCCTTCCTTGATAAGGAATCAGGTGGCCAAGCATGTACCACTCAAAGAACATCCCTTGGACCTTATGGGAAAAACCCGACTGTCGCTTGGAGATGAAGTCAAACGCTTTTGCCCGAGGCAACAGGCTGAACAACTTTCCTAACACATAGTCACTAGCAGGCACTATCGTGTGGCTACTGTAGGAATCTTATAGCTAGAGCCTGTTGCAGCCTTGTAATAGCGCCATTGCTCATCATTCAAGATATTCACACAATATTACTTCAATGAGTAAAGATCACAAAGGATGCCAGAAGCATGCAGTCTCATGATATACACTCCCACATAACAAATATGCTCTAGGAGCCTGGGATTTGTAGGACTGAGCCAGCTGCTACGCACAAGGAAAGGCTGATACTACTGCAGCTGCACACCACAACATTCTCCACTACTTACGAAGACTTGATCAAAGGTGCAGCATCAGCAACTGCTGTCTCTGCATCAGAAAGTACACCCATACCCTTGCAGTGGGGGCAGACTTTCAAAATTTGAAAAGCTGCCACCTTCACAGAAAGCTTGAGGTTTTCAATAGTAGAAGCCATTTCCTGCTTCCAATCGACCATGAAGGTACTTAGAGAAAATTCCGGCACCAGAATGCAGAACTCCAACTACTGTTCATTACCATGCAATTCTCGCAAGAATTGGACAGCCCTTTCCACTTTCCTCAGTGCATTTCCACGAAGCGGAATATCTCGCTTCTCTCTCACTGTTAACTGGTATATGCAGCCGTCAAGGAGAAATTCCCATGCTCCATTATTCCCAGAGACAGGCTTGAACACTGCACCTTTCTCTTCATCTTAGAGCATCTTTACTTCTAGACAGGAACAAACAGATTCCGTATAGCATCCGGCTTCTGAAATTCATGATAGTTAGACTTCTTAGGGAAGGAGGTAAGGATAAATTTTGACTGTGCCCAGTCAGCTTCAGAAACATATCTATCTGCAAGGAACCAAGGCTTCTCATTATCACTGAAGAGGGCCGGTGGCAGCCTCTGTTATGCTGACAACCAGTTCAGGTTGAAAATGGCAGCATATATAGTAACTGAGATGTGGAACTTTGAGGATCACACTCTCCTCAAAAGACCACCCCGAAATCACGCCAAGGACTTTGGCGAAAATGTTTCATAGCCTGTTGATAGAGTGGACTGTAGCATTCCCGAGAGAGGAGCATGAGGGGTAGGCTCTTTTCTCCCTGTTGGAAATCAAGCTCTCAGTTATTGTTCTTGTTGTGTGACTAGGTGAATAAGGTGAGTCACACTGACTCAACCATAGTTAGTTCTAATCTACTATGTATGAGTGTTGCCCTTAGTAGTGTTCAATTGTATTGTGTGAGGTGAATATGAGTTGATTATGGAGGAGACTGTTGCTCCCTCCTGGTTGCTTCCTATATCTCTCTTCTTGTTTTTCTTAATATGGTATTAGAGCTACCGTTCCTTGCCTTCTGGTTGCCCACTGCTTGTGGAAGCTTGCGGGAGTGCTTCTCCTACTTTGAAGCTTCGAAGCGATGAGAAGAGATCTCGTTTTTTGGACTGAAGTAGCAATTTTCAGCTTCTGTTTGGCTTGGGAGCTGTCCAATTGATGTCTTCTTGCTAAGGGGAGATCGCTATTACCCATAGGTTGCTTGTGGGAGATGTATTTTGACAAAATACAATTCGTTTTTACTGTTAGGGTGTAATAGAACGGAGTTGATCTTTTTTTTTTGACAACTACTACTTGGTTTGAGCCAAGCAAGAGGTATATACAGCAGTAAGAAGCAAAAACGTCTCTCCAAACCTCATCGCCCAGCTCTCTGGAGGTTGTTTGTGAAACGTCTCTCCAAACCTCATCGCCCAGCTCTCTAGAGGTTGTTTGTGGCTGGAAAAAACTCTCCTACATCTCCTATCAAGTGAGGAGAACCTTCAGCTTGGAGATCTCATTTTTTTTGCTCTTGGACAGCTTTTGGAGACTTCAAAAGTGATATACGACTTGCTTTCTTCCTTTTTTCAACACCCCAAAGGTTTGCTACATCCTCATACATCATTTTTGTGGAGTCTTAGTCTCTCTTTGAGCTACCCCCGTGTTCCTCCAAACACAAAAAGTGCTGCTGCTGTTTTTTTGTTCAAAAGTGATTAAATTATCATTTTTCGGACTGTTTATTTCTCAAACTGTGTGAATTTGGATGCTGGTCTGAACTGACAAGTTGGAGGCAAGTATACAAGCTCTGACTTTTCTTTTGGAAGCAAGTTCATTTGGATTTACTGTCAAAAGTTATGAGCTTGGGAAAATAAAAAAAAGTCACAGTTTCCAACTTACTGTCAAATTGTCAGATTTAGTTGCTGAATGCCCAGTGGTTGGATGTTAATGTCAAGTAGCTTGATAAATGCTATGCCTTGCCAGTGATAGTAGCAAAGTGGCATTTTGAGTCCGGTTGATTCATTGAACTAGTAACTGAAAGTTTTCGGACTGCTGTCAAAAGTGTGCAGGTGCCTGTTTTAAGCAGCAAATAACTGTGAAACCTTACAGAATTTGGACCTACACTAAACTGGAAAGTTGTAGACCTATGGATTGGCTACAATTTGTTTGTTGATAGTTTTTGCATCTGAGGTAACGTGAGGAAGTTATTGATTGTGTAAAATAGCAAAAAGTTGCAGAAATCTGCTGTTGGAAACCATGGCTAATGCTAGTGGCAGTGACAACATTACACAGATTGTTGGAGAGAAATTGGATCAAAATAATTATGCCATTTGGAAGTTTCGGATGGAAAATTTCTTGATTGGAAAAGGGTATTGGGATCTCATTACTGGTGATGAGGCAAAGCCTGACATGCCTGTCAAGAATCCTACTCAAGATCAAATCAAGAGCCACAAGGCTTGGCTAGAGAGAGCACGGAAGGTGCTACATTGGCTTTCTCTTTGTATTTCGGATGCCATGGTCATGCAGATTATGAGTTACACATCCCCCAAGAATACTTGGAATATCTTGACGAGGTATTATGGCACCACAATAAGTGCCAGAAAGATACAGTTGAAATAAAAATTTAACAATATGTCAAGAAGGGGAAAAACGATACAAGAATATGTGACTGATATCAAAACTATAGCTGATCAATTGGCCTCTATTGATGCTCCCGTGGATAATGATGACATGGTTGCAGTCACTCTGAATGGACTTGGTCCCGAATATGTGTCATTTGACACTTCTATTTCTATGAGACAGAATATGCCGGATTTCAATGAGCTGGTTGCTCTTTTGATCCATGAGGAAGTGAAGCTTGGGCTGAATACCAATGGCAGTAGCTCAAGGAATAGTGATGCAGTGTTCTACTCTGATCAGAGAGGCCGTGGTGGACGACATAGAGGTTTATTCCGTGGTAGAGATGATGGCAGGCATGTCCCTAAAACCCCTAGTCAGTCACCTCAGAGAGGTGGTGGAGCCTTTAGAGGTAAGGGGGAGAGGTGCTTCTCATGGTAGAGGTACTTGGCAACAACCGCAACAAACAGTGCATAATCCTAATAGTGATAAGACATGTCATTACTATGGCAAGGTTGGCCTATTGCCAGAGATTGTTTCAAGAAGCAAGCAAATCAAAGAGGAAAGGCAAATTAACATGGTCATTTTGCCTCTTCGAGTCATGCGAATGAGACATTCTCAGATCAACTATTTGCTATGACGCATGTGCAGGATCATAAGCCTACTGATGGTGGCTTGGATGATATATGGTATATTGATTCAGGAGCATCTAATCACATGACACCACATGGAGAGTGGTTTGATGAGATGACTCCTGGTGTGCATGGTTATGTTTGCACAAGAGATGATACACAGCATGACATTACACACAAGGGTGTTGTGCCTCTGGTGATGCATGATGGTCAGACCAAGAAGCTGCATGAAGTGTTGCATGTGCCTTCGATCACCAAGAACTTGCTGTCTGTTAGACAAATAGCTGAGCAGAACTTGCAAGTCCGGTTTAATAAGGATGGATGTTTCATTGAGGAGTTTGGTAATGGCTGCAAGTTGATTGCGAAAGGAAAAAGGCAAGGAAGAATATTTACTTTAGATGCAGGCATGCTGGAACTAAAGGTTGTCATGTTTATCCATGGTACGGGTTTTGTCTCTGATTTGAAAATTTGGCACAAAAGGATTGGTCATATCAATATTCAGAGGCTGAAAAAAATGCAGCAAAGAGGCATTGTCGATGGCTTGCCAAAGTTCAAGTATACTGCTTTAGAGCATGTTTGTCCTATATGCCAGTTTGGAAAACAATCAAGGTTGTCATTCACTAAGCATGTGCGGGAGAGTCATAGACCTTTGCAGTTGATTCACTCTAATGTCTGGGATCCAGCTCAGACTACCTCAATGGGAGGTTCATCATGTTATGTCACATTTATTGATGATTTCAGCTGGTATACATGGCTGTATTTTTTGAAACATAAGGATGAGGTCTTGCTTGCCTTCAAGCATTTCAAGCAGCGTGTTGAAAAGGAGTTTGGGTCATATATCACATGCTTGAGATCAGATAATGGAGGTGAATATCTATCAAATGAATTTGATGACTTCTTGGCCTATCATGGGATTAGACAGGAGCTTACATGCCCATATACACCATAGCAGAATGGAGTGGCTAAATGTAAGAATGTGGTGATTGGTTCGTTTGGTAGAGCCATGTTGAATGAAAAGAACTTACCTGATTATTATTGGGCAGAAGCACTTGCAACTGCAGTGTATGTGCTGAATCGCACTCCTACTGCTGGCATTCATATGCTCACACCATATGAGAAATTGTATCGACAGAAGCCTGATGTCAGTCATTTAAAAGTGTTTGGCAGCTTGGCATATGTGCATATACCAGATGAAAAGAGACGGAAGTTGGATCCCGAAGCTGAAAGATTTGTGTTTATTGGCTATGCACAGAACCGGAAGGGTTACAAATGCTACAACCCATCGACCAGAAGACTATGGTGAGTCGGGATGTTGTTTTTTATGAGAATCTTGGTATGGCAAGCCGAAAGTGGGTGTTCCAAATGATGTCTGCAGGTCATGCATATGATAAAAATTAGCAAATTAGTACATCCATATCTGGGCCTACATCTACTGGTTCTACTACAGTGAATCCTTGGTCTGGCAGGTTACACAATTCCGCTGACACTGCTATGTAAGTGAGGGGGAGAGATAAAGGGAAAGCCAAGGTTGTTGAGGTGCTTTCGCAAGCTGAAAATGATGTCCCTGGGCCATCAAATGTGGCTATGATTCATCATGTAGTGACAGTTTGGATAGTGAGCTGGGTATACCATCTGTGTCTACATCTGGAGTCAAGGGAAGCAAGTACATACCTCCTCATGAACGAGGAGAGTCAGGCACTCCAGTGAGAAGGTCACATAGAGTCAGGTATCCTGTTGACAGGTTAACTTATAGTGGTATGCTACTCGGCATTATGCATATATGACAAAAGTTATGGGACATACTGAGCCAACTATCTTTGGTGAGGTTGTGCAACATGGTCATTGGTGGAATGCCATGGATGAGGAGATGGATGCCCTTGCCACTAATTAGACTTGGGATTTGGTGGAGTTGCCTGAAGGCAAGAATCCTATTGGTTGCAAATGGGTCTACAAAGTAAAATGCAAGTCTGATGGATCAGTGGAAAGGTGTAAAGCAAGGCTGGTTGCCAAAGGGTATGCACAGCAGTATGGGCTAGATTATGAGGAAACTTTCAGCCCTGTTGCCAAGATGGCAACTGTGGGAACTGTCATAGCATTGGCTGCTGCAAATGGCTGGAAATTGCAGCAAATGGATGTCAAGAATGCTTTCCTAAATGGTGACTTGTTGGAGGAAGTCTATATGGTTCAACCCGAGGGTTATGTGCACTCTGACTATCCCAACTATGTTTGTAGATTAAAGAAAGCTCTCTATGGGCTGAAGCAAGCACCTAGAGCATGGAATGAAAGGATCAGTAGATACTCAGTCTTACGTAGCTCATATAAAACACGTTGGTATATGATCTGATCATGCGTATGAAGAGGACGCACCTATGAAAGGCGTACTGATAAGGAGAGATGACGTGGTTGCAGGAGACCGCTCCACCCCATCGCTCCTTACCCTCACGCTCAAGGGGAGTCGGTCTGAAATGACTACAGTGCTTGCCACGGAGGAAGTCTATAAGTGTGCTGTCCATGGGTAAGGAGGCAACTTGACTAATCCCAATGGGAGGACATGGGTATGCTCTACTCTGTTGCGTTCGCACCATTTCACATCGACCGCCTTTGGGACTTCTAGAAGGGGTGGACTTCATGGAGCCATACTACCTCAATGCCACATTCCTCTTTTACGACGACGAGAACACGAACAATGTTACGGCAGGCAGCCTAGGATGTAAAAACTTTAGACATTTAAGTCAGAAATACCATTGATTGTAAACCCTTTAAATTTGTAACAAAGATGAATATATCTATGTTATCAAATGTAAGAGGGATATATTGCTCATAATATCTATATTCCTATGGAGATAGTTTTAGAAAGAAGCTTGTACAGTGTTAAGTTCTTGTCTAGAATAGCACATTTGCAATTGAATTAATTTGAAGGAACAATAAGAATTTCAAAAAAATGTACTATTTTAAAATGATATTGTCTTATCATGCAGCAGTTTCCATCCATCTGGAACACATAGTCCCAAACATGAAACTATCCACATCGTTGAGTCCGTATCGATGCTGGATGAAGTGGTATCTTTTTGAAAATTATATACACCTCGCTCTACGATAGGGACAGAGATCCCATACATCTCTATGGAATCTTCAAAGAGATGTAATATAAACATATCTGATTGCGGTAAAAGCCTGAATTCAATAAATCAAAGAAGATTAAATTAAAACATGTATTTGCAACATGATTGAGGAAAATATGTTTTATTTGGTATCTTGATATTAAATATGATGAGAATAAATAATGTCAAAAGTAGGAGGATGTTACCCATCTCTATAGGCACCTACTGCTTTGATGATAGAGAAAAAAGGCAGATCAGGTGATGACCATAAAGGTGATGACCTACATCATTTTATATAAATAAGAATAAAGAAATATAAACATATTAATGAAAATGATATATAAATGGAATCTCTGTGATCTCTTTCACCGGCATTCCCATAAAGAATGTTGCTTCAGACATTATTCCTAAATTCAAGTAAAACCCATTTGTAAGATCGAGACCTTTCTATTGTTGTTCAAAAAGAAAGGGCTTTCTTTACCCTTGAAAAATGGTAGTCGGCCACCACAACCTGGCTTGGAAATTTTTTTTTGTCGTAATGTCTCCTACAAAGTGACCACCAGGCATACCCAGATGTGCCTCTGTTAACATTGTATTCTGTTCATGCTCTGGTACACATCACCTTAAGACCTAATCTTCTCCTTGCTAATACAACATTTTGGCACAATAACCATTGTATGCTCTTCAGTGCCATCTGTTTTCTTTGATCCAAGGACATTTCCTTTGGGAAAGCACCATCTGTCAGAAATGGAATCATGCGATCATACCAATACATACCACAAATGGTTCTAACTCAAACAGACCCGCATCTGGTAGATCATCCAGAATGCCCTCTAAGGTTATTTTCCTTGAATCCGACCTGCTCAAATAATCCGCCACCAAATGCTGGCTTCCTGGCATGTGTACTACTGTATAATCAAACTCTTGCAATAGGACAATCTATCGAGCCAATATTCTTCCTAGTTGCACCTTGTTCACCAAGTCCAAGTGCTTGATGATCCACATGGAACACAATCTTGTTTCCCAATAAGTAGTGCCAAAATTTTCCCAAGGAGTAGATCACTCCTAAACCTTTTTGTTGTGTCAACGAGTAATTCCTTTCTGCACTACTCAACATCCAACTTGCATAATAAACCGGGCTGATACCAGCCCTTCCATCGTTTTTTCATCAACACCACACCAATTGCAATATCTGAGGCATCCACAAATACACAAAAATCCAAACTCCAATCTGGCGGATGTAGTACTAGCACAACCATTAATATCTTTTTTAGCAACCGGAACGCTTTTTCCTATTCCTCTGCCCAAAGGAACGGAATATCCTTCTTTGTCCACTTTGTAAGGGGCTAACAAACATATGACAAAGCAACAAAGGAACTGTTTATGCCATTTCACTTGGCCCACAAACCTTTGCAATTCCTTGACATTCTGTGAAGCCTTAGCCTTTTGGATGGCTTCAACCTTTCACGGATCAATCGCCATTCCTTCTTCCAAAATGATGTTACCTAACAATACTCTTCTTTTTACTGCAAAAGTGGACTTTACCAGATTTACAATGTGACAAGGCACTCCGGCATTTGTTAAAACACAAACGCAATTGATCCAGATGCTTAGCCTTTTTGCCAAAGACACTAAAGCCATTCAAAAACACCCACATGAAAGTGGTTAGAGAGGGTTTAAACACCTTCTGTATCCATGACTTAAATGTGGGTGGTGTATTCTTCAATCCAAACGTCATTATGTTGCTCCCATTCCGTAACAAATGCCATTTTATCCTTGTCCTCTTTGGCCATCTGGATCTGGTTATATCCACTGAAGTCGTCTCTAGAAAACTGTACATCTCGTGCCTAGCAACAACATCCCAACAAAGTATCATAGAACGGCAGGGGAAACAGACTTGTGATTGTCGCTACATTCAGCATTCGGTAATCCACACAAACCTGGAGCTTCCCATTCTTCTTCGGAATGATGACTATCGGATAGATAAATCCCACCCTTATCATCTTGTCAATTTTCTTTTTTACTTGCTTCACATAATTTGGGTCCATCCGATAACGCTGCTGGATTACGGGCTTGGCATCTTTCTTTAGATTGATACGGTGAATACAGAGGGTCAAATCTACTCCTTTCATGTATGTGTACTTGCATGCCAAAATATCCTTGTATTCCTGCAATAGCTTGACCAACTCCCATCGGAATTCTCCTGTAGCAAACACATTAAGCTTTTCTAGCTTTGGATCATCCTCTTTTCCCAAATTAAATTCCTCCAAATCATCTTCTTTCATGCAGGATTTCCTCCGCATCTGGTCCTTATATGTTCGTTTAGCCTTCAGAATTAATTCCGCTCCGTATTTTTGATAGAGTGCTATTTCCCCCTCATCCACCACTTCGAGGTCCAGCACAACAAGCTGAGCATATCAGGTTCAAGTGCCTGATCTAGTATCAGATCTTCCACTGTTACTATGTGAACCTTTGTAATGGGTTGTTTCCCCTGGATCCTCTACTGAAACACTTCTTCCAATTCTATCTCGAACAGTGGAACCACCGATGGATTTGCATCTAGGAACTTATGTTCCTCATCATCATTAAGCTATGTCCCCATGTTCACCCCTTTGTGCCATGACAGGTCATTCTTTTTTCTTCAGGGTTGTAAAGATCATTTGCATCTTAAGCTTCTTCTTGCCATTCTATATTGTGATCGTGGATGAGCCTCAATCTTGCTTCACTCTGGCGGCTTTAAACCAATGCCTATCAAAGAACATGGGGTAGTGCACATCTTCTTCCTCCATCTGCAAGGCTACTAAATTTATGTAGAACACCATGCCCTGCTTGTGAACTATCTGATTAGAGATTATTCTAGAATTTTGATGGCCACACTATTTGCAAATTCCAATTTCCTCTCTAATTCCAATTGCCTCACTAGTTCCAGTTGTTTCTCTACTGGATCTGGGCCACATTCTGTGCTGTTGCCGTTGGATCAATCATTACCTAGTTGGCTCCTATTGTTGATATACGAGGTATTTGGTGCGCTATATTCATTCGGACATTTGAGTTCTACTGGCACACCTCAGTTGGATGGTTTTTCTTACAAATCGCACAGCTCAATGGGGATGTTGACTAAGCCACCCCCAAACTCTTTTAAGTTTTTCTTCCAATAATTTCTCCATCTCACTGGTTTTCTTCTTTGCTTTCTTCTTTCCTTTTTGGATTTCTTTGACTCCTTTTTGCTCAATTTCTTCTTCTTATGTTTTCTTTTCTTCTTTGACTTGCTATCCTCATTGTCCAATTCACTATTGGATTCATCACTGTCTGTTTTTGTGTTGTCATCCATGTCACTATCGGATACATATGTGTTTGAGTCATTGTCCTTGGATTGGCTTTTAAACGATATGTGCCGTTGTTTTGCTCTTTTAGCAGCATCCACCAAGTCATTAAAGCCATTCTGGCCACAGATCTCCAATCCACTTACCACTCTGCGGATTTCTTTCCATATTCCCTTGCAAAAATACTCTACCAACATCTCAATTGTGGGTCTTTGTGCTGCATTTAACCCCACATTAAGGTTTCAAAACTTTTGTGCAATAGTCTTCCACCATCAGTTTCTTCTGACGGATATCATTTGGTGTTTTTTGCTTATGGTTGTCTTTAGCTCCTCGTAGTTAGCAAACTGTGCTAGGCCATACGGGCTAAACTAGCTCATAGTCCTACCCCTCAGGGGACCCTCAAATTGCTGTAACTTTTTTCACCAAACATATTGCCAAAGCCACTTGCCTGCCATTGGGTTTCAAACTACCTATCCAGATCATCCTTCTTTTGCCCCTTAATTTTCACAACTTGCACTTCAGGCTTGATGTGTTCAGATTCATTGGGTGAGCTGGTGGAGCTGGTGGCACTAGTGGCACTCGTGGCACTATTAGCACTGTGGGCACTGTTGGATTTACTATTCCTTTTGAAGCTGATTACATTACCAAATTTGGCTACGTTGTTGAATCAATTTGCATGTTTGAATTCAATTGGCTTTACGTGCTCCAAGGGACAACCAGATTTAGTTGACTTACTAGGATTCTTGGATCAACTGGATTTAAGGATGTTGTTGGATTAAATTGAATTACCAGAATTCTTTGCTCTTTCAGATTTAATGGAATTGAAATGTTTGGTTGTCCTAAAGTGAATTCCTGAAAAGGGTTCAGCTTTTTATTTGGTCCTGCTAAATCCTCAGGTATTGAATATGTCTGAAATTGTGACACCCTAGCCTTCCTCCTTTGCTCAGCCCATTCCAGCACTTCCCGGAGCACGATGGTTCCTACTGTCCCTTAAGGTGTTGCTCGATTTGGATGCCGTGGGCTACTGTGGGTAATGCTAAACTATTGGTCCTCATCAGATTCTTCTGCTACTTCTTCAACTATGGGTTCCAAATCCTTCTACTACTAGCATATGATTCTCCTCGTCCTCGAGTTCTATGGCTAGATTCTTTTGTCCAGTCCCTCCAGCTCGAAGCACATTGTACCGCATTGAGCCAATGCCATAGTTTTGATTATTACGAAGAACACATCATGCTGCAACCGTTCTCCCACCAGGGCCAAACTGGCATCATTCTGAGACGCCATTGGGAAGTTTACGTCCCCCCTTGAGGGTTCTTCTACATTTACTGCCGGTTTGATAATTCATAGATCTACATCCCACTCCTACAAGCTCTCCTATTGCAATCGCGTATGCGAAGCAATGGGCCCTATAGGATTGATCCGTAAAATCAGACAGTCACCTATTGATTTCCATTCCACACATACTATCAAATAGAATCTGTGGATCAAATATCACTGAATCTTTCGAATCACGTAAGCAAAATGATTATGCAATGGAACTGTGCCTGTTGTCCCTCATCTTTTGCCCAAAACATCAACATCATTGGCTACTTCAGTATTGGAGTTGGTAGGGTATATGAACAACAAGATCACTAGTGTTTTGGGGTTCACCTAGAACCCGTAAAAGTGTTCCATAACTTCTATAACTCTCATCACTTAGAAAACAGAGCAACTACTAATGAACAAATCACTATGTAGCACCAAATTGACATTACTGTGTTAATACTATGGATTGCATGAAACAATACCATTGAAATATAATCCAGAAACTTGCAAAACTACCAAATTGCAGAGAACATTGTAATGATTATGTGAATAAAGGCAATAGACATCTTCATCCTTCAATAGAATATGCTCTCATACTTGTTAATAGCAGCAACAACTACAACTGCAACTCTCATTCTGATACATCTTTCAACATACACATTGATACGTCCTTTATGCATGGATCTGAAGAGAGTGACCCTTAGTATCTGTAAGCAACTAATATATCTATATGGTAATAAAGTAAAATAAAATCCGAATATGTATGTGGATATATCCACATATCAACTCCTCTAAGGTACTTCTAAATAATCTTTCTAGCTTGACATGAGTAACAAAAGTGAGCGAATTGAGAATGAGGAATGTGCTTATGCGATCTCCATTATGTAGTCTCTAGATTTGAATTTCATCATTTTTTTAATTCCTTGAACTTTTGGACTCCAGGTCTACTAAAATTAGGCTTTAGGGTCTATATCACTTGCTCCTTGACCTCTTTTGCACATTTGAGTTGTGTTCACTATCCTCATTTTTCTCGCTTCCCAAAACAAATGACTGCATACTCAGCTTCATAGTTTTCAGGCCAGGGCAGATAAGCTCACAGTTAGTGTTAGTTAGATGCAGGGTCAACATCTTACCACATGGTAACCCTATCCTCATTGCCACATCATTAGTGGCCACATGTACCCGGCCATCAAAGTGCCATGTTATCAACTATACTATACAATGCCACATCAGTGGGTAGAATCATCGTGCCATCTTAGTAAACCATGTCATCATGACATATCATCATCACAACCTTTTTTTCACGGGACATCATTAGTGCAAAACCTAAGCACACAGCGCCACAAAGGGACCCTTTGTAAGCAACATGTGAACACACAATACCACATCATGACTTTTAACGACTCCTTGGACAAAGTATGGGTGAAATTTCAAATGACTAACTTTTGATCCTAAAGAAATTTTACAGTGGTGTAAATGATCAAAACATGCTAGCTCATCAAATCTAGATTTTGAGTTTTCCATATTCTAAAATAATACAATATACATCATCGAAACCATCCTTCTCATCACACCTACCCAGCATATAAAATGAACAAAGTAATTTCATTTTGCTACATGTTACGCATCAATGTATATTCTAGCTATAGAGTAGCATAGCCTTAAAGAAGATTGAACTCCAACAATCCAGGTGAGCCATTGACCATATCACCCAATTAGATTCTAGTGGCATTGGTCCATTTCGTTCTATTATCAATATACACGTGTACATTTAAGACTAGCTCAGTACTCTTAGCATTTGGCAGTATATCGCACATAGTGACCTTGGCAGAGTGATCTTCCTTGGATTCGGAATATTTGCATATGCACTTGCACACACATTCCGCCCATGTAAAGTCACATATTGCTGACTATTTTGGCATTGGTTCCAGCACACATACATGAGCCTTGTATAGCCTCTTGGCTATTTCTGACACTTGGTTGTCATCATTTAATTACATGCTTGATCTGTAGCACACGGATTCTCCCACCATGACTTGCTTCATAGAGTTCTTGAGTACTCCTCTCACATCCACATAGCTAGGATCACTCTTACAAAACACTTTATTTTGAGACTTACATTAGAGTATTGTAGATTTACACGTTTAGCATAACTCCCATAGCGGTAGCTCACACATCATGTTCTCATGGGTAGACACTCTTGACAGTATATGGATAAACTTCAAAGCACTAGTTAGCCTCTAACATGGAGCTATTCACATCATGGAGCTAATGATATACCACTCATGACCCCAAATGAGATCTATGAGTGAAAAGAGGGCCTACTTCAACCTTTTGTTGCCAAAGGGTATGTACTAGTGTACAGTTCCAATTCTCACCTCATTGGTCTTAAGAGATTAGCCACATATGCATCACATGATAGCATGGATTAGCCCACAGTTTCTAATCATGCATATTTGATAGTAAGCCCTTAGCACAAGGCACTTTTATCTACATCAACAAATACTGAGAGTCTATGACATACATCCATCACATGTATGCATGGATCCGAATCCATCTATTGCCATACCAAAGGTAGATACACAAGAGAGTTCAATAGCATTGATCATGCATATTTTCAGCAAGGAAGTCCTCAGTATAGGACTCTCAGATCTGTAACAACATGCAGAGACACATGCCACAGTGCATCCATCTCCTCAAGAGATTTTGTTTCAACATCCATCATTAATGCTTTCACCTTTGACATGAAGCATATCACATCCTTGGACACAGTATCCATCAGCAAAGATCAGAAGATCAGCCTTCAAGCGAGTCCAATATCAGCTCAATTATTTCAAATTGCACCATACTTAGATCTAATTATGACTATCATTTTTTATCAACAAGCCATTCCTCAACATGGGAACATTCATGCAACAGTGTAGTCGTGCCCTAGTGTAGTGGACATTATCAAGCTTTCATGTTGGAGACATTTCCACATTCTATTCTCACAAGCCAACTACATCTCATAGTGCATTTGGTGGATGAGATTGCTATATGCAGTACTATACATGCACGATGGTTGTTCTTCCTCGAGCGCTTCATGAAGACCTTGAAAGGTTTCGTGAGACAAAATGCAAGACCCGAAGGTAGCATGGTCGAGAGTTGGTTGGTACAAGAGTCACTTGTATATATTTTTGAGTTTCTTGTTGATCTGGATAGCTCTCTCCCATGACTATGGAGAGATGATGAAGACCTAAGGATGACCTCTATTGTGCCTCAAGGGAAAGGATGCAACAAAGTAATAGACACGGAGTTGCTTAATAATATCAACCTCTATTGCGTGCTTAATAGTGATGTGATGAAAAGGTGGGTGACAAGATACGAGGATGCAAAGGCAAGAAGACAAGAAGAAAGGACCCTCTTTCATACACACCATGGATCTCGTGTGCCATACCCTCAGTATCTAAGAGCACTTCTAAAGGAGATTCATGTGGATTGGCTACTTGACGAAATGGAGAAAGCAGAGAAAGACGAGGGGATGCATATCACAATGGAAGAATGGGAGTATGCTAGGGGATGCATGAGCAAGGTCAGAATGTTATGCATAAGTTAGGAGCTTTCAATAATTTAGATTGCTTATTTAATTGATTTTGTCTTGGTGTAGTGCACTATGTTCAATGCTATATGGTGTGAGGGCAAGCATTTTCGAACACAACGGATTGATGATAAGAGAAACACACAAGATTGCGGCGTCATTGCTAGCTTTGAGGAAGCCAATGGAGCCATGGATGATTATTGTGGCATAATCCAAGATATTATTAAGCTTGACTTTCGACGCTTCTTTGTGTATGTTTTGGATGTAAAGTGGTTTAAGGACATGGTGGAAAGAGGCCCTAATGCAACAATCAACAAACGCCATGCAAGTGGCCTTGTAACTATTGACTCCACAAAGTTTTGGCAAAGTAAGAAGGACACACTAGTACTAGCGCAACAATGTGAACAGGTACTGTACACACATAAAAATACTCACTTTTAAGTATTTGATACCTTCGATGCAAGGAAAATAACATGATTGTATTTGTGTTTAAATTAGGTTGTCTATCAACCAATGGTGGATAATAATAGATGGTGGCATGTCATACCTATTATGCCACGTTCCAAAGTGATGTATAGTACATTTACTAATATGGAGCGTATGGAGGATGATCATGGCCATGGAGGTGATGATGACCGTGATACGAGAGAGGAGGATGATCATGAGATAGGAGATACAGATATTGAGGCCATTACCCGTGAGGACGAGCCTACCATTGGTGATGCTGATTTCGATAAGCACATGAGTAGCACAAGTAGTAGTGGGTTGAATGTATTTGTAGATCTAAACACTTGTTTGGATTTTGAAGTAGATAGTTTGGCAAGGGTTGATCTCATTGAGGATGAGATTGAACCATAGCCCATCATTGATATTGGCAAAACTATTTTACGTATTGTCTCATTCTCCTCACCTCACTTAATTTTTGTATATGTGAATTTGCAAAAAAGCATTGATGTTTTTGTTAAAATTATGTGCTTTGGTAATCATGGGCAATGTTTGGAAAGCAGTGATGTACATTTACCAGCCTACACCAAAATCTCACTTTCTGTATTCTCTGTTTTGCATCTGAATACACGTCTAATTCTCAGTGTAGATGCACTAATAGACGCGCTAATACACATGCAAATAGACGTGCTATTAGACGTAGTGTTAGATGCGCCCGTATTTTCTCAATGTAGACGCGCTAATAGATGTGTCAATACATGCGCTGTTAGACATGCTCATAATTTCTCTATTCAAGAAACGCCTATAGATGCATCTGCTATTTTGCGCGTCTATCAAGTGCATCTATAGTTGCTTTGTGTTGTTGTGGAAGGGAGCACTGTGGAAAGCTGGATCAGGTATTCTATTAGATTGATAATAATGGTGGTCAATTAAATCCTAAGAAGACTCAGTTAGCTTGGACCAGCATTAAAATATTGGGGCATATTGTGTCTGAGAATGGGATTGAGCCAGATCCAGGTAAAGTAAAAGCTTTAGTTATGCTGTCCTCTCCTGAGAATACCAAGCAGTTGCATACCTTTCTCTAGAAGGTGAAGTATCTGTCGAGATTTATTCATATGTTATCTCAGATTTTGTATCCTCTTCAGCAAGTGGTAAAATCTGAGCCTTTGAAATGGATGACAGAGAGTGAAGAGGTGTTTGAGGCAGTTAAGGAATCCTTGACTCATATTTCAAGTGTAAAGCCACCATATTATAAAGAATTTTTATGTGAATCTGTCTGTGGGACCAGATGCTATTGGTGCTATTCTTTTGCAACACGGAGAGGGTTCCAGATATATGAGGCCAATCTTCTATGCCAGTAGGGTGAAGAGTGAAATAGAGAGGAAGTATTCAGCGGCTAAATTGGTCCTGGCTAGCCTCTTGTATGCCTGTAGGAGATTTCGGTCTTATCTATTGTCCAAGCCTTTTGTGGTTCTTACCTCATGTTCACTACTGCCTCATATGTTGAATAGTACAAACATCTCCGAGAGCATGATTAAATGGATAGTAGAGTTACAGGAGTACTCTTTTACCTTCTTAGTTGAGAACTCTACCAGAGCTTCCTTGGCCGATCTCCTCACCTATAAGGAAGGACATATTTTGGTTGAAGATGTGGAGAAGAACACTGACATGAATGAAGAAAAAGTACTAGAGGATGCATTTGTTTTACACTTTGATGGATCTTACAAAAAAGTTTAAATAAAAGTACAAAAGGAATTGTCATTTATGATCCTGGAGGAAATGAGATTCGAAAAATGGGAATTCAGCTTGAAGCAATATAAGCTCATGATTAAGGGAGATGAGGACTTCCAAGCCTTCATAGTTTTCAGGCCAGGGCAGATAAGCTCACAGTTAGTGTAATGCAGGGTCAACATCTTACCACATGGTAACCCTATCCTCATTGCCACATCATTAGTGGCCACATGTACCCGGCCATCAAAGTGCCATGTTATCAACTATACTATACAATGCCACATCAGTGGGTAGAATCATCGTGCCATCTTAGTAAACCATGTCATCATGACATATCATCATCGCAACCTTTTTTTCACAGGACATCATTAGTGCAACCTAAGCACACAGCGCCACAAAGGGACACTTTGTAAGCAACATGTGAACACACAATACCACATCATTGTGGGGGTTAAAGGTCACTGTGCCTTAACCCCGGTTATGTACAATACTCAAACACATATATAAATGAATGAAAAAGAAGATTAGGGTGGTTCTGCACCCACCAAAACTCGTGTGGCTCTCTGTCTCTCTCTCTCCTTCTTCCGTTCTTGCTTCCGTTGAGAGCACTCTCAACTGGTATCAGAGCCCGGGTGATCTAGCTAAGCGTGCGTGAATGCTTGAAGCTCAGTAGCTCTGTGGGAGGAAAGAGAAGCTTTGTGGGAAGCTTTGTGGGTGACTTTACTTGCATTCGAGTGTGCAGAGACCTTGGAGAAACCTTTGGAAAAGTCACTTTGGCTTTGCGAAGTGGTTTTGAGAGCCTATTAAGTGGTTTCAAAGAAAAAGTCGTTTTTTGAGCTTTTCCCTGTTCCGTTCAATGACAGAGACTCCGTATTGACTTGTAGAGGCAACTATTGCTTGCTTTTGGTGTCCACTTCACTTCAGGAGCTTGGAAACACCTTCATTCTTGAATCTGGGATCATTTCATTGGATTTCTGACTCACTGTGTTAGTTCCTACGTTTTTTTGCCCGGGTGTTGGAACTCAAGTTTGGAGCAACCATTTGCAGATCTGTCAGTTCCGGTGGACTTAGGAGGTCCTAAAACTTCTATGTTGCTCATCATTCGCACTCCGGTGGAGTTTACAGATAGCTCTGTTTCCAAAAACGTTTTTCAGTCCGTGTGTTGGACCCAGTGATTGAGACCACGGTTTCCAAAACCGTCTGTCCCATTGCGTTCCGGACGCCCAAAAACCCCTACCTGCCAGTTCTTGTGCGATTCGGTGGAGGATTTTCAGAGTTATAGATCTCTGTGTATTCAATTTCGTCTCTCTGTTATGCATTTTTCATTCTAAGGTTTTGAAACCTTAGATTTATGCCACATGGCAGTGGATAGTGTTGACTCCCATTTCTCACTCATCGGTTAGGATTTTGGAGTTCTGGCAGAAGAGAGATATTTGCAGATTTTCTTGCTGATTCTGATTATGCAATGGCGCCCATGTTTTGAGGCATCTCAGGTTCTATTTTCAGTAGCGCTCATGACCATGGGACTATGATTTCTTGAGCATACCTTATGCAGATCACTCTGGTTGCAGTTTGAGCAGTGTGCGCTCATTCGTGGTGTGCATTGGGTTGCAGTGGATGATTTATAGGCCATTTGGATGCATTATGGTCCTTATTGGATGCGCTGATAGACCCAAATTGCCTTGTGGGATGCTATTTTTATGGACGCTTTGCACATGGATGCTATTTTATGCTGAGGAACAGCTTTGACACATTGTTGGTGATGCACTGATAGTGCTATGCTCTCTTGGATGAGATATAATTGATGCATATGCCAGTGGACGGTGTTTATGCTTGAGTCATTTGGCACTTATTAGCATTTTCTTTTGGGCCAGATTTGCTCATATGGATGCATAGTATATGCACATGAGTCAGATGCATCTTTTGTTGCTTTGAGCTTTGAGTTTTTTGTGATATTTTCGTCTATTGTGGCATACACATTTGGGTGCACCTGGTATTTGGTGTGATTCTCTCTTGCAGGTACTAGCATTTGGGATTTTGTTTCATTTGCATCATGGCATCCTCTTCCATGTCTGAAAAGGAGTTTTTCAGCATTAGAAAGTTTGATGGGACAAACTTTTCTTTGTGGAAAGAACAAATAAGGGATGTGCTTATTCAAAAGAAGCAGATTAAACCCTTGGCAGGGATTGAAGCTAAGCCTGCAAATATGTCTGAGGATGATTGGAATGAGTTGGATGCATTAGCAAAGTCTACTATTAGACTTCATCTTGCAGAGTCAGTTTATTTCACAGTAGTAAATGAGCAGACTACTGAAGATTTGTTGAAGAAACTGTGTGCCACTTATGAGAAGGAAACTGCCTCTAATAAAGTTTACCTCATGAAGAGGTTGTTTGAGCTGCAGATGAAGGAAGGGGTCTCCATTGCTTCTCATGTGAATGAATTCAATATTATTTTCAGCCAGCTTTAGGCTCAGAAGATGAATTTTGATGTGGAGACTAAGGCAATATTTCTCTTATGTTCATTGCCATCCTCATGGGATACCTTCCGTACAGCTGTCAGTAACTCTGCACCTGGTGGAGTCCTAAAATTTGATGATGTTGTGGGTAGCTTGTTGGCTGAGGAGATTAGACGGAAGTCTATGGATGGCAACAAGCAGGATGCAGCCTTAAATGTGCAAAGGGGCAGATCACAGTTCAGGGGGAAGTCCCAAGAAAGAGGGAAGTCTCGTAGCAAATCCAGGGCACGAAACATTGAGTGTTACCATTGTGGCAAGAAGGGCCATATGAAAAAGGATTGCTACAAGCTGAAAAGAGAGCAAAAGGATAAGAAAAAGAATGCAAATTGGGGTGCAAATCAAAAGGAAGAGAGTCCAAGGGAGGACAAAGGAAAAGTGAAGATCAAGGAGATCAATGCAGTCACACATGATAGTGACAATGATGTTCTCTTCATGTCTAGTTTATCTGCAGAGTTGCTTACCACTTCAGATGATGCATATTCCCAGGATTGGATTTTGGATTCTGGTGCTTCATTCCATGTTACTCCCCATAGGGAATGGTTCTCCACTTATGATAGTGGAAAGACAGGTTGTGTGCATCTTGGAAATGACTATGCATGTGACATAGTGGGAGCAGGTGACATAAAGTTTTCTTTTGCAAATGGGTCTGCATTTGTTTTGAAACATGTGAGACATGTGCCTAAGTTGACCAAGAGTCTTATTTCAGTGGGTCAGCTAGATGATGCTGGTTTTCACACCACTTTTGGCTTTCAAAGTTGGAAAATTCAAAAGGGCTCTATGCTTTTGGCTAGGGGTGCCAAGTGTGGGACTTTGTATCCCTTACATGTATCAGGGGTATTTGATCATGTTGTTGCAATAACCGAGCAGCCAAGCACTTCTTTGTGGCATTGCAGGTTGGGGCACATGAGCCAGAATGGAATGAAACTCTTATGCCGTTTGGGTTATGTACCGCATTTGAGTTTCTCTGATTCTGAATTTTGTGAGCATTGTCTCTATGGGAAGCAAACTAAATCAGCCGATAAAAGAAGGGGAAAGAAAGAGTTTGAAATGCTTGATTTGGTGCATTCAGATGTATGTGGTCCCATGCCTACACGGTCATTAGGCGGGGCTGAATACTATGTGACATTCATTGATGATGCAACTAGGAAAGTGTGGGCTTATGCTATAGCTCGGAAGAGTGATGTGTTCCAGGTATTTCAGAAATGGCTGGCCTTGGTTGAGAATCAGTCAGGTAGAACGCTTAAATGCCTACGGACTGACAATGGTGGAGAGTATCTCTCTCATGACTTTCAGCATTTCTGTGATACTCGTGGGATTAAGAGGGAGCTTACATCCCCTCGTACTCTAGAGCAAAATCCAGTTGCAGAAAAGATGAACCGTACCATTCAAGAAAGGTTGCAATGCATGCTTTCCAATGCAAGTCTTTCTGGTGGTTTTTGGGCTGAGGCAATGAAGACTGCAGTGCATGTGATCAATAGATCACCTAGTAAGAGTTTGGATGGTGGTATTCCTGAAGAGGCATGGAGTGGAAAGAAGCCCTCTTACTCTCATTTGCATATATTTGGGTGTGAGGCATATGCACATGTGCCAAAAGAGCTTCGAAAGAAGCTAGATCCTAAGTCTAGGAAATGCATCTTTTTGGGTTATGGTGAAAGTGGAGAGATGGGCTATCGTCTCTGGGATCCAGAAGCAAAGAAGATCATACGCAGCCATGATGTGGTCTTCAATGAGAAGAAGATGCATAAGGCACCCATGAGGGATGTGGAAATGAGGAGAATCACTTTCCAGGATGTGAATCCACCTGCGTATGTTGATAGACAGCAAGCTGTCCATGCACCAAATGTGCAAGAAATGGTACCACCAAGTACTCCCACAGGTATACAATCAAGGGTAGATGATGGATCATCTATTGGTGGAAATGATGAGCCAAAAGTGGCTGATATGCAAGTGGGACAGCAAGCTGAAATGCCCTTGAGAAGATCATCTAGAGTGTCTAGACCGCCTGATAGGTTTGTTCCAGGGGTAGACTATGTGATGCTTACTGATTGCGGGGAGCCTTCTTGCTATAGAGAGGCTATGATGCGTGAGGATCAACGCAAGTGGGAGCATGCTATGCAATCAGAGATGAGTTCACTTATGAAGAATAAGACTTGGGACTTGGTTTCTTTGCCACATGGAAAGAAAGCATTGCCATGTAAATGGGTCTACAAAATGAAGGTCACAGGTGATGATGTGCCTAGGTACAAGGCCCGTTTGGTTGCTAAAGGGTTCAAGCAAGAGAAGGGTGTGGACTTTGATGAGATATTCTCTCCGGTTGTGAAGATGACCACACTTAGATGCATGCTTGGACTAGTGGCATCAGAGGATATGGAGCTTATGCAGATGGATGTCAAGACAGCTTTCTTGCATGGGGATTTGCATGAGGAAATTTACATGGTGCAGCCGGAAGGCTTTGAAGAAAAGGGCAAAGAGCATTTAGTTTGCAAGCTGAAGAAGAGTCTCTATGGTCTTAAGCAAGCGCCTAGAGAATGGTATCAAAAGTTTGATGCTTTCATTCGGTCCCAGGGTTTTAGAAGGAGTGAAATTGATCACTGCCTCTACACTAAAAGGGCTCAGGATAGTAGCTTGATAATCCTGGCACTATATGTGGATGATATGCTATTGGCTAGCAAGAACACTTATGAGCTAGATGCATTAAAGGCCAAGTTGCATGAGGCCTTTGATATGAAGGATTTGGGACTTGCAGGTCATATTCTTGGTATGCGCATTACGCATGATTGGAGTAGGAAACTCCTTTGGCTTTCACAAAAAGAGTATGTTACAAAAGTATTACAGCATTTCAATATGGAGGGGGGGAAGGCAGTGAGTACTCCATTGCCTCCATATGTGAAACTGAGTCATACAGATAGTCCCAAATCAGATGAGGAAAGGGCCATGATGGCCAAGGTTCCTTATGCATCAGCAGTTGGGAGTCTTATGTATGCTATGATAGCTACTAGACCAGACATTGCATTTGCAGTGGGAGTTGTTAGCCGGTATATGGCTAATCCAGGAAAGAGGCATTGGGAGGCAGTTACGTGCATCATGAGGTACATGAAGGGTACCAAGGAGATGTGCATTTGCTTTGGTAAAGGAGACATGCGTGTACTTGGGTACACAGATTCAGACTATGCAAGGCATGTGGATAGTAGGAGATCCACTTCTGGTTATGTGTTCACCTTTGCAGGTGGTGCAGTGTCGTGGATGTCTCGTGCACAGAAGTGCATTGCTTTGTCTACCACAGAGGCTGAGTATGTTGCAGCCACAGAGGGTTGCAAGGAGGCTATATGGCTTGATCAGCTAGTGGGAGATTTGGGGATTCATACAGGTGTACCGACATTGCATAGTGATTCCATGAGTGCTATTCAACTAGCACGGAATGCGGTCTTTCATGCAAAGACCAAACACATTGAGGTCAGGTACCATTTCATCAGGGAGGTACTTGAGGACAAGCGCATAGAGCTTGTCAAGGTTCATACAGATGATAACCCTGCAGATATGCTGACGAAGAGTCTACCTAGTCAGCGGTTTGAGTATTGTCGTGTATTGATGGGCATTAAATAGTATGCTCATAGTTATTCTCCCTTAAAGGCACATTGTCCTTTAAGTGGGAGGTTGTGGGGGTTAAAGGTCACTGTGCCTTAACCCAGTTATGTACAATACTCAAACACATATATAAATGAATGAAAAAGAAGATTAGGGTGGTTCTGCACCCACCAAAACTTGTGTGGCTCTCTGTCTCTCTCTCTCCTTCTTCCGTTCTTGCTTCCGTTGAGAGCACTCTCAATCATCACTTTTAATGACTCCTTGGACAAAGTATGGGTGAAATTTCAAATGACTAACTTTTGATCCTGAAGGAATTTTATAGTGGTGTAAAAAGGAAAAATAATCAAAACTTGCTAGCTCATCAAATCTAGATTTTGAGTTTTCCATATTCTAAAATAATACAATATACATCATCGAAACTATCCTTCTCATCACACCTACCCAGCATATAAAATGAACAAAGTAATTTCATTTTGCTACATGTTATGCATCAATGTATATTCTAGCTATAGAGTAGCATAGCCTTAAAGAAGATTGAACTCCAACAATCTAGGTGAGCCATTGGCCATATCACCCAATTAGATTCTAGTGGCATTGGTCCATTTCGTTCTATTATCAATATACACGTGTACATTTGAGACTATCTCAATACTCTTAGCATTTGGCAGTATATCACACATAGTGACCTTGGCAGAGTGATCTTCCTTGGATTCAGAATATTTGCATATGCATTTGCACACACATTCCGCCCATGTAAAGTCACATATTGCTGACTATTTTGGCATTGGTTCCAGCACACATACATGAGCCTTGTATAGCCTCTTGGCTATTTCTGACACTTGGTTGTCATCATTT